>NC_141995.1:3871115-4051115 GCF_049901715.1 Pseudonaja textilis
GTGCTGAGCATCAGTGCATGGCTGGCTGGGGAATTCTGGGAGTTGAAGTCCACCCATCTTAAAGTTGCAATAAATCTGACCCCACAGGGAGCTGTTTACAACATGGTTATGCTCCGGGTCCCGTCCACAAAACCCAGAGGTTGCTGTGTGCATGGATTGGGGCAAGCCGTTGGGGCAAATCTTTGTCGCTCCTGGGCACAGGATGATGGGTCCCACCCTGCAGGCCTTGGTTTTTTTAACCTTCCCGCTTTTCTTGACCTCCTGCTTTCCCCAGAACATGAGATTCGAGCAGATTTATCTGGTACCGTCCGACCCACCAGATGCCTGCGATGCGTTGAACAACGGGGTCTTTATTGAAGGCCAGATCGCGCTGGTGGAACACGGGTGAGTTTTCTCCCACGCTCAGGCTTTTGCCTGTGGTTGGGCTGGTTTTCGGGCTCTGGGTTCAAATCTCAGCTCTGCTACCAACCTGGCTGGAAGATCCAGGATGCAGTTGATTTCAGGAAGAAATCTTTTTCCTTTCCCTCCTCACCACCCCCAGATCTTCAGGGACCCTCTCAACAAGCAAGTAGCTGCTGGAAGGAAACTGTGCTGGATTTTAGGATGTCCGCAAGATGTGGTCAAGAAATATCTAGGGAGGTTCTCAGAACCTCCAGGTCGTGGTTGTCCCAAAGGTGTTTTTTTTTATTTCAAGAGGCAACTGGACTTTTCTGGGTTTTCTTGGATGACGTTTCACTTCTCCTCCAAGAAGCTTCTTCAGCTCTGACTGGATGGGGCAGAATGGAAGGATTTAGTAATCCTTGTAGACAGCTGGTCATTTGCATCCTTTTAGAAGGTCATTGAGGCCACTCGGAGGTTTACCTGTGTCCTCAAGGTCACCTGAATAGTGCAAATGGGTGTGGAGCCTTCTTGGGGCTGATGAAGGTCCATGTTGTAGACTGGAGATAGAGGATGTCATATCCCTCCCCATCTGTTGAGAGAGGGCTGTTCAATTTGGACCTAGATGACCTCTTTGAGCCCTTTTTTCAAACCAGAGGTCTTCTCTATCCAAAATCTGGACTTTGCCATCTTCAAAAGTGCAGCTTTTGTCTTTTAAATGCAGGTGGACTACTAACTCTCGCCCTGATGGCTTTGTTCTCCTATCTTGCGCCACACGTTTGTGAAGGGGGCTGTTTTGCTTCCCCGATGTACATGGCTCTCTGCACATGGCTCTCCACGTTGTACTGCATGTATCCCATTGCTCAGTTTGTGTTCTGGGTGTTTTTGTCCTTGGGGTGGAGAAGTTTCTGCCCTTGTGTATTTTGGGGTGTGAAGTGTGCCCGTGTGTTGTGTTGGCTGAAGATCCTTCCTGAGCAGCATAGAAAGTATCTCAACTTACCGCACCTGTGTAGGGTTTGCCAATTGCACAGGGGCAGATAGGACAGCGCTCCAGAGGGTACCAATTGGTGCCGCTGAACCTGAATGACTCACAAGCCCATAACGAGCAACTGGCTCCTTTTGCACACCTATTCAACAGGGGCGGGACTCATCTCCGGGGAGGGTGAGTCTGCCTACCGAGATGAGGAGGACCTCATGTGGTGTGGAGACAATAACTTGGTCCTCAACACCAAGAAGACCAAGGAGATGATAGTGGACTATATAGAAGGAACAGGTCAGACATCCAGCTCTTGCTTATCAGTGGAGACCGAGGGGAGCAAGTGGCCAGTTTGAAGTTTCTGGGTGTTACCCTAAAACAGGACCTGACCTGGGGGGCTCACATTGCAACCCTGGTCAAAAGGGCCCAGCAGAGATTAGACTACCTGAGACTTCTCAGGAAACAACAACTGGATAGAAAACTGCTGGTGACCTTCTACCGCTGCACCATAGAGAGTATCTTAATTTACTGCACCTCTGTATGGTTTGCCAATTGCACAGTGGCAGATAGGACAACGCTCCAGAGGGTTTAACGTCATTGCCCAGAAGATCCTGGGTTGTCCTCTCCCCTCTTTGGAAGAGCTTTATAGCTCCCGCTGCCTTACGAAAGTTCAAAACATCCTCAAAGATCCATCTAAACCTGGGCACCCCCTTTTTTTTAAACTATTACCATCTGGCAGACGGTACAGAATAATAATAAAAACAACAACAAAGACTGAAAAATAGCTTCTATCCCAGGACAGTAACACTATTGAATTCTACTGTATAGGGCAGTGATGGCAAACCTTTTTGTTGTGGTGTGCCAAAAGTGCGCTCATGCCGGCACCCACAATGCAATGCACCTTGACCCCCTGCACATGAGTGTGCAACACCACCCCTGCCCCCTTACCTGCACTGCACATGCGTGCGCCTCCCAGCTGATCTTCGGCCCGTTTGAGGCCTTTTTCGGCCTCTCAGAGGCTCGGGGGAAGCCTCTGCAACCTTTGGAGGCCGAAAAATGGGCCCGTATTTTGGCCTTTAAATACCGGAAATACCGGAAGTGATGAAACAGGCCTGCTTCCCTCGAGCCTCTGGGCGGCCAAAAAAGGCCTCAAACAGGCCTGAAAACCAGCCGAGAGGTGCATGCATGCACCGTGCAGGTAAACTTGGATGGGGCTTGCATGCCCACACAAATGGCTGTGTGTGGCACGTGTGCCCTAGGTTCGCCATCCCGGGTCTAGGGCAATATTAATGCAGTATCCGCGGTTTTCAATTCAGTGTGTGTTTAGTGTGACGGGTGTGTGTTTGCGTTTTATTTTCACGGTCGTGATATGCGCTGAAGATGGTGTTTGGTTTCGTTGTACGAGGTGCGAGGACAAGAAAGTCAAACGAAACGAAACGGAGCTTTCGTGCTATTCCTGCAACGTAATGGAAGGGCGATGTTTGAAAGAGGGGTCGGAGGCCGTAAGGTCACAGCCAGGCAAGAAAGCGGGGTCAAAGATAGGTGCCACCTACTCCACATTAAAACTGAACGGTCCTCTCTACCCCAAAGGGTATGGATACAACGCCACACATCTCCTGTCTACAACACGGTCCTTTCAAACGTTCCAAGAAGGTCAATATGGACTTTATTGGGGGGGCTTTTTCACAGGGGCTGCTCCTTCCTCTCCAAGACTCGCACAATCCAGGAACACGGAGGCCGGGCGGTGATCATTGCAGACAATAGTTACAACAAGGATACTACGTATGTGGAGATGATGCAAGAAACCACTCAACGGAAGGCCGACATCCCTGCGCTTTTCCTTCTGGGGCGAGATGGGTGAGCAGCCAGGAATTACAGCTGAGCTTTTCTCCTCTCTCTGGTCTCTTGACCGTCAACCCCATCTGTACGGGTAGTCCTTGACTTACAACTGTTCTTTTAGCGACTGTTCAAAGCAGAGGTGGCATTCAGACGGTTCGGTAGCGGAAATGTTGAGTCGTTTTGGAGAAGCGGCCAATCCCACCTCTGACTGGCCCCGCCAACCCCCATCTCTTCTCTGCCTCTCGTTGAGAACCAGCTGACCGGCTTCTTTGGTTGCCCCGCCGAGGAGAAGGGAGCTGGAAAGCAGGCTAGTGAGGTGAGGGAGGGAAGGGGGATTTTGCAGTATATTCTTCCCCTGCCATGCCCACCAAGCCGCACCAGTCCCACCAAGCCATGCCCACAGATCCAGTAGTAAAAAAGATTTGAATCCCACCACTGGTGTGGGTGCGCCATCCCTGGAGGTTTTTAAGAAGAAACTGGCCGGCCGTTGGTCTGAAATAGTATAGGTTTTCCTAATGGAGAAGCGGGCTGGACTAGAAGACCTCTAAGGTCCCTTCCATCCCATCCCATGAAACGGAGGAGGAGGAGGAGGAGGAAGAAAACTTTGGGCCCTTGGAGCTCTCTGAGCTTGGTAGTTTTCTTGCAGACATTATATTACCAATCTAGGTAACATGATCCGAGCTACTGTAGTACAAACTAAACATCGAGAGAGAAAAAGGTCTCTTTATCCATTGCTGTCTTTGGCGTCACCAGAACCAAAGGTGATATTCAGCAGGTTCTGACCAGTTCTGGAGAACCAGTAGCAGAAATTTGGAGTGGTTCAGAGAACCGGCCAATCCCACCTCTGACTGGCCCCGCCAACCCCATCTCTTCTCTGCCTCCCATTGAGTCCCAGCTGATCGGCTGGGTCTCCTTTGCTTGCCCTGCACAGGAGAACGGAGCTGGAAAGCAGGTCAGTGGGATGGGGAGGGAAGGGTTTTTTTGCAGTATATCCTTCCCCTGTCACGCTGTTCTGACCCAAACCTTGTTCCAAGGAAACCAACACAAAACAGAGGTAACAGCAAAACCTTTTAATGATTCTTTACAAATTCCGTTCCTTCCCAGTTAATGTAATTGAGGGTCAATGTCGTTGCCCAGAGGATCCTGGGTTGCCCTCTCCCCTCTTTGGAAGAGCTTTAGAGCTCCTGCTGCCTTAAGAAAGCTCAAAACATCCTCAAAGATCCGTCTCATCCTGGGCACCCCCTTTTTTTTTGAACTATTACCACCCGGCAGACGGTACAGAATAGTAAAAACAAGGACAAATAGGCTGAAAAACAGCTTCTATCCCAGGACAGTAGCTCTTTAGAATTCTACTATATTGTGCGGTGTTGGTGTGGTGTTGGGGGTTTCCGGTTCAATGTGTGGAGTGTGAAGGATGTGTGTGTTTATTTTCATGGTCATGATGTGCACTGAAGATGGTGCTTGATTTCGTTGTACGAGGTGCAATGACAATAAAGTAAACTTAAATTAGAAGGCTGTTTCAAACTAATGGTCTCTGATAAGAACGAGCCTTGCCGAGGTGGTGCAGGGCTGCCAAGAACACTAGATAAAGTTACTAAGAAATATTCCAAACACAAAGAGTCTCCAAACACCAACCAAGATGTTCCAAACGTCCACCAGGTTTGAATGCAAAAACGTCTTTGCTTCCTGCAAAGAGCTCCGGTTTCTCCGCTGGCTTTTATCTCTTAAGGGAGGGGCCATTATCTTGCAGCCTTACTCCCGAGTCACCCATGCTGTTGCAGCTGCTCTTTCCTTCAAGCAGCCCTGCACGCATGCGTACCGGGCACAGGCTCCTCGGGGGACTCTTCCTCACTGCTGCCAGCCCCCACCATCTCCGAAGGCAGCACTCCACTCCCTGATGGTCCTGGCCCCGTTCCTGCATCACATGCAGGCCCCTCATCTGAGTCCTCGCTCTCCGAGACCTCAACCGTCCGCACCTGCTACCGGCGAACCACAACACGCCCCACAAGCCACACCAAAGAACCAGTAGTAAAACTTTTTTGAATCTCACCACTGCTTTGAAGTCACAATGGGACTGAACAAAGCAACTTGTCATACTTAACGACTGTTGAAGCCTCTCCAGGGTCGCATGATCGAAATTCAGGCGCCTGGCAACCGGCTCCTATTTATGACGGTCGTAGTGTCCCAGGGTCCTGTGATCCCCTTCGGCGACCTCCTGACAAGCAACGGGGAAGCCAGATTCACTTAACAACCGTGTGACTAACAACTGCAATGATCCACTTAACAACCGTGTTACCAATAAAGCTGCAGGGATCCCCTTAACGAAAGCGTTACTATCTTAACTGCAACGGTTCACTTAGCAACTGCGGCAAGCAAGGTCGCCAAAGAGGGCAAAGCTCACTTAACAAACGCCTCACTTAGTGACAGACATTACCATTGTGGTTGTAAGTCCAGGACTACCCGTCTCCCCTTTTCAGATGATTTGTGATGTCTTCCGGTAGGGGAAAAAAATGGCTGGCTTTTATTCCTGTTTTAGAGTTTGCTGCTGCTGCTATTTGTAAGAAAATGTCTTTTTATTATTATTTTAGTTTTTTTTCGATTTTACTTTATTCTGGTTCTTTTTTATTTTTTTCCACATTGTTTTTAATTGTCTGCGAATGGCTTAGAGTCAGTGTGAGTCGGCGGCTATATAGTCGGCAGCTATATAAATTCTCTAAATAAAATAAAATAAAGAATAAATAAATAAAATCCCCCCTTTGTCTTATGTCTGCACAGGTACATGATCCGTCGTTCTCTGGAGCAGCACGGGCTCCCTTGGGCCGTAATTTCCATCCCGGTCAATGCCAGCAGTGCTCCGATTTCCGACTTCCTCCAGCCTCAGGGGATTTTTTGGTAGCCGAAAGAGGACGGAGGGAGCTGTGGAGTCCCAGAACTGGACCGAAAGGATGAAGATGACCTCCAAAGGTCACTATTTCACCCAGTCCTGCAGCTGATGGGACCATAGCATCAGTTTTGGAAGATCTCGTGTGTTGATGAAGGGAAACTGACTGGATCATGTCCTCTGGGTGGCTGCTTTTTTTAAAAAAAAAAAAAAACGGTCCAGAGAGCAGACATCCTGTGATGACCCAAAGGGGCGTGGCACAAAGGCCACACAGCCAGATAATCCGTAGGAGTCCCTTTATTAGCTCCAACTTTGCCCCCGGTGTCCTGGTTACCTTCTGGGCTAGAGAAAAACTCGCCCAGGAACAGCCTTTAACTGCAGGGAATGAAGTCCAAAACGTGGTCAACAGAAACTGTAACTATAAGTCCAATCAAGGCAAAATGAGGTCATTAGTCCAGCAGGGCAAGAGAAGGAATTCCAGACATGAAGGAACAGCAGTAATTCAACGCAGTTGGGAAGACACCAGGAACACAGTCAACACAAGATAAACTCATGTTTGTTTCCAGCAGATGCCGCTCTCAGCTTGCATCTCTTTTAAACTCTCATTCCCAGCTGTGGCTAATGAAGGGAATCAGGGCCCTTTCCTCCCCCGTAAGCCATGCAACTCACGTTGCTCCCTTCTCTGTTCCTCCCTGCGTGCCCTAGGATGAAGAGGGGGTGGGCCTGGGTCTTTCTCTGAATTCCATCTCTTGTTCTCCCTCTCCCCTACTCTGCCCAGCCGGACTTTGCCCTTCCCCAGTTTCCTCCCCAGCCAACGGAGCCACACTCCCGCTCCCTGTCGGCTGTTCGTCTTCCTCCTCTGATTCAAACTCCTACGGATGACACATCTGGACCGATCTGGCCCAACCAGCAAAGTCTTAAAGGCTCAAATAGGAAACCTGGATAACTGTTCAAGGTGGCTTCCTGGTGATGGTGGTTACCAGCTTTTCTCAAATCCAGGAGAATCAAGAAGTCTTCAAGAAATGTTAGGTCTGATTTTGGGGTCTCAACGGCAAGGGGCATTTAAGGAGCCCCTTTTAAATTCAGAGGCCAACCTGGTGTGTGTGTGCGTGTGTGTGTGTGTGGATTAAAGAGGCCGCGCAATTCATACTGCAGTGAGCAACGCTGCCTGAATTCACCCGACAGAACAAACTACGGCTTAATATGGGGTGCATGAAGGACAGAGATTGGACAGCCAGGACTCAGCCCAGTTTAGGGAATGGGCGGAGTGGGTGGGTGCTGTATAGCTTCAGCTACCTTTCCCAGTTGGTACTTTACTGCAACCAGATGTTCTGACCCAAACCTTGTTCCAAGGAAACAAACACCAAAGGGAGGTAACAGCAAAACCTTTGAATGATTCTTTACGAATTTTATTCCTTCACAGTTAAAAGGCTATTAAAACGAATTGTCGCTGATAATAACGAGTCTTGCCAAGGTTGTGCAAAGGCTGCCAAGAACACTAGATAAAGTTACCAAGAAATATTTCAAAGTCCCCAAACACCAACTCAAGATATTCCAAACGTCCACAAGGCTTGAGCGCAAAAGCTTCTTTGCTTCCAGCAAAGAACTCCAGTTTCTCAGCTGTCTTTTATCCCTTAAGGGAGGGGCCATCACCTTTCAGCCTTACTTCTGAGTCGCCCGTGTAGCTGCAGCTGCTCTTTCCTTTGAGCAGCCCTGCGCGCACACGCGCTTGGCACAGGCTCCTCGGGGGCCTCTTCCTCAGTGCTGCCATCCCCCACAATCTCCGAAGGCAGCACCCCAACTCTCTGATAGTCCTGACCCCATTCCTGCATCACACGCAGGCCCCTCGTCCGAGTCCTCGCTCTCTGAGACCTCAGCCACTCACACCTGCTGCCGGCGAACCACAATATCAGATTTAAGGGATCGACACACACACACACACCACCAATTCAATAAGCATGATAGGTTGCTCAGAAGAGTCACAGACTGGTGCAGGCAGTCCTCGACTTACGACAGTTCATTTAGTAACTGAAGTTACAGCAGCACTGAAAAAAAGTTGATTTACGACCATTTTTCATACTTACGTCCGTTGCAGCATCCTCATGGTCACTTGATCCAAAATTCAGACCGTTGGCAACCAGCTCATAGTTATGACACTTGCAGTGTCCCTGGGGCGGGGGGGCGGGGGGGGGAAATCACATGATCCCCTTTTACGACCTTTGGATGAGCCAAGTCCCATGGGGAAGCTGGATTCGCTTAATGACGAACTTTAACAACGCCTGCGATTCACTTAATCGCTGCGGCAAAACAGGTTGCAAAATGAAGCGAGGCACTTATGTGTCTCCCTTAGCGACATGCATTTCGGATGCCGTTGTGGTCATAAGTCGAGGACTCCCTGTGTAATCCCTCTTCTCCCTCTATCCAAAAATGAAAGCTAGGAACGTGTTGCAAAGAGGACAGAGCAGGAAGGATTCATTCAGTCCCTGTATAGTAGTCCTGGACTTACGACTGCTCGTTGAGTGTCCGTTCAAAGTTACAACAGGACTTGAAAAAAGTGACTTATGACCGTTTTTCCACACTTAAAAGAGCCGTGATGGTGAACCTATGGCATGTGTGCCACAGGTGGCAAGCAGAGCTATTTGTGTGGGCACGCGAGTCCCAGCGAAACTTACCTGCCCTGCATATGCATGCACCTCCCAGCTGATTTTTGGCCTTTGAGGCCTTCCCGAGACTCAAGGGAAGGCTTTGCAGCCTTGGGAGGCCGAAAAAAATGGGCCTTCCGGAAATACTGGAAGTGCCCATTTCAGCCTCCGGAGCCTGGGATAGGCCGTTTTCGCCCTCTCAAGAGTCTCGAGGGAAACCTCTGCAGCCTTTGGAGGCCGAAAAACAGGCCTTCCGGAAATACCGGAAGTGCCGAAATGGGCTTGTTTTTCGGCCTGCAGAGGCTGCCCTCGAGCCTCCAGGAGGGCGAAAACGGTCTCAAACGGGCCAAAAATTAGTTGGGAGCCACGAGCACGTGCAGTTCAGGTAAAGGGGTGGGCAGGGGTGTTAGGTGCGTATGCACAGGGGGTGGAGCACACTATCGGCACGCGACAAAAAGTTTTGCCATCTCCGCTTAGGAGCATTGCCGTATCCACGCGATCAAAATCCCGGGTGCTTGGCAACTAGCACGTACTTATGACGATTGCAGGATCCCGGGGGCACGGCGTCTCACCCTTTGTGATCTTCCCAGGCAGCCTCAGACAAGCGAAGTCCAAAGCCTGATTCGTTTAATGACCGCAAGTTTCATTTAACTGCAGTGATTTACTTCGCAAATTTTGCAAAAAAAAAGAAAAATCCAGTTGCAAAATTGGGCGTGATTCGATTAACCACCAACTGGCTGAAGAACGGAAATTCTGGTTCCAATTGTGGTCGTAAGCCGAGGACTACCTGTACCTCAGGTGTAGCATGTGTATAAATCAGAGGATTTCATTTCCTGGCAGGTGGTTTTTCTCAAGCTCAGTGTCAAGTTTTAAGATGTGTGGACTTCAACTCCCAGAATTCCCAGCCCACTGAGAGACCCTTGTCTAGCGGAAGGATGAAATTTGTTAAGGGTGGGAGGGAGGGAGAAAGGAAAGATAGATGGGAAAAGGAAGAAAAGGAAGAGGGAAGGAAAGAAAGAGTGAAGGAGACAGAGAAATGTGTGGAGGTGGGGAAGGAAAAGAAGGGAAAAAGGAAAGGAAGGAAGGGAGAGAAGACGGGAAAAGGAAGAGAAGAAAGGAAGAGGGAAGGAAAGAAAGAGCGAAAGTAGGAGAGAGAAAAATTAGGGAGAAGGGAAGGAAGAAAGGAAAAGAAAGAAAAAAAGTAAAGAAAGAGGGAGGGAGAAAGGAAGGAGATAGATGGGAAGAGAAGGAAGCAGGACGGAAGGAAAGAAAGAGACAAATGTAGAGAGACGGGAAGGAAAAGAAGGGAAAAAGGAAAGAAAGAGGAAGGGAGAGGGGAGGGAAGAGAAGACGGGAAAAGGAAAAGAAAGGAAGAGGGAAGGAAAGAAAGAGCGAAAGTAGGAGAGAAAAAATTAGAAGGGAAGGAAGAGGAAAAGAAAGGAAAGAAAGAGGGAGGGAAGGAGTAAGGAAGGAGATAGATGGGAAGAGAAGAAAGCAGGATGGAAGGAAAGAAAGAGACAAATGTAGAGAGAGGGGAAGGAAAAGAAGGGAAAACGGAAAGAGAGGAAGGGAGAGAAGATGGGAAAAGGAAGAGAAGAAAGGAAGAGGGAAGGAAAGAAAGAGCGAAAGTAGGAGAGAGAAAAAATTAGGGAGAAGGGAAGGAAGAAAGGGAAAAAAAGGAAAAAAAGTAAAGAGGGAGGGGAGAAAGGAAGGAGATAGATGGGAAGAGAAGGAAGCAGGACGGAAGGAAAGAAAGAGACAAATTTGGGAGGAGAAGGAAGGAAGGAAAAGAGGGAAAAAAATAAAAGCGGGAGGGAGGGAGGAAAAAGGGAGGGAGAAAGGAAGGAGCGATGGGAAAAGGAAGAGAAGGAAGCAGGACAGAAGGAAAGGAAGACAAATATAGGGAGAGAGGGAGGAAGGAAAAGAAAGAAAAAGAGGGAGAGAAAAAGAAAGAAAGAAAACAGGATTCTCACTGGGAGAAGAAACACTCAGGTTTTCCAAGGGATTTTGGTGGTGGTGGGACCTTGGTCAATGACCGCAGCTTGCGAGGTGTGTGTTCTTTATTAATTACTTTTATTTCTGTGATTTGTTTTATCCCATTTTTATTACAGGAAGTCCTCCACTTATAACTCTTCATTTAGTGACCGCTCCAAGTTACAACGGCACTGGGGGTGGGGGGAAGTGACTTAGGACCACTTTTCACACTTAAAACGACCGTTGCAAGCATCCCCAGAGGGTCGTGCGATCCGAATTAAGACAGTTGGCAACTAGCTTCCATTTATGACGGCCGCAGCGCCCGGGGTGGTGGTGGCGGCGGGGTCACGTAATCCCCTTTTGCGACCTTCTGACGAGTCAATGGGGGAAGCCTGATTCGTTTAACAACCCTGTTACTGAATTAGGAACTGCAGCGATTCACTTAGCGACTGCGGCAAGTAAAACAGGGCAAAACGCACAACTTACAAGCATTTGTTTAGTGACCGAAGTTGCAATTAGCACTGGGGGGGGAGGAGTGACTTATGACCGGTTCTCACCCTTATGACTGTTGCACTTAACAACCATCTTGCTTAGCAACAGAAAGATTAGGCTCAATTACGGTCAGAGGCCAAACCCATTATGAGGTGCAGCGAATCCTTGACAACTCCAATATTTGATCCAGTGGAAGGGCTACCCTTTATCAGCGGCATCTTGGGTAAAGAGTAGGAACGTCCAAGCCGATCGCCTTGTAGTAAGGTCCCATGCAGAAAATCCAACCAAGCCTTGGGGGCGGGTTTGCAACTCTTTAAGTTCTATACCTGCAATCAATTTGGTTTTTATGCGTTTTTTTGGGGGGGTGGGGGTGTTGCACTTCAAGAAGTGAGGGGAGCCGAATGTCAACTCATAAAATATTTCTATGGTCTTTTTAGAGTTGCCAACAGAAAGGGAGGAGGGAAAGGGTTTTGCTTGGAAATCGAAAGTGCATCCCATACATAGTTTTTCAGAGATAGTAACTAGGTGACTGAAGTCTCTGCCGCGCAAAATTCTAACTGGAGAGCATGACTGATGACTCTGGGCTATGGATGTGTCCCATTGGAGAATATGAATTATGATACACCCAGAGAGGTGGGGGAAAACCAGGGTGTCAAGGGTGACAATGAATGATGTGCCTCAGAGTTGGCTGCACCCAAGTAGTGCCGGCATGTTAACTCCCAATAAATTTTTAAGTTTTGGCTCGAGACTCATGGTTTAATTGGGGTAGCTGCCGGAATCCTGACAGCTGGAGGAATTCCTGTGCTGTATCAAACGAACATTAAAGATTAATCAGCATTATTCATTACATATCCGGAGACGAAAAAGCAAGCCAAGCCAAATCGAAGCAAATCTTTTAGTGTATTGAAGGAGGCGGGAGAGATTTGCATAGAATTACAAAATTTGCAGGAAGAAGCGTGAACGGACGAAAAAAGGGCCTTCAAAAAGCAAAACTATCCGGTTTTTCAATCCCGGGTCAGGACAGCAGACAAGACTAAAACAAGGATTAATGATAGTCCGTCTGACAATCCGGGACTGGATTGCCGAAAAACGGAGGGACGGCCGAACACGTCGCAGCAGGCCAAGCAAACTCGGGTGCCGGGTTCGGATTCTGGCTTTTGGAGGCTGTGGGTCGAGGTCCAAACCCCGGAATCAACCCAGCCTGCTTGGGGGGAAGAGGGGGAAGGGCAGGGGTAGGGTTCAGCCGGTTTGGACCAGTTTGGGAGAACTGGATGTTAAATTTGCACCTGGTTCGCCGAACCGGTCACCCCTCCCGTCCCGTCCCCGGAGTCTCCACGCGGCCCGTTTCTGATGCAGGTTAAGTGCAGACTCCACGCAGAGGATCTGGGAGCGGGGGAAGTACAAAACCTTCCGGAAGTACAAAAGTCTGGAAACAGGAGCCTGGGGGAGGCTGTTTTCGCCCTCCCAGAGGCCTGAGGAAAGCCTCCGGATTCTGGGACAGGTGAAAAACAGCCCTCCCGGAAGTTCCAGTAGGCCACGCCCACCCTGGCCACGCCCACACAGCAACCAGGTAGAGAACTGGTCGCTGGGATTTTTGAAACCCACCCCTACGGGAGGGGGGGTGCCCCGTGGGACTTCAGGCCTGGCCTGTGGGTCTCCCCCAAAACACCCAGCCCAGCCAGCATCTTGAAATGGACCCCCGATATTTTCGGGCCCGGGCTGTTTTGCATAGCTGGAGACCACAGGGGGAGCAGAAAGAGAGAGAGAGTGAGCACAGGTAAACTTCGACTTACGACCACCTTGTTTAGTGACTGAAGTCAGCCCACGGCCCCCCAAAAAGGGCTTTTAAGACATGTTTGGTAGTTACGACCTTTCCAGCATCCCCCGTGGGATCGTAATTCGGATTGCTTGGCAACTGGTTCACATTTATGACCGTCGTTATGTCCCGTTGCAACATTCTGATAAAAGGGGGGGAAGCCCGATTTGCTTAACAACCGGGAGGGACTGACTTATCAACGGCGGCGATTCACTTAGCCACAGAGCAAAGTCATCCGAATGGGGACAAACTCCCCTTTGGCAAAATGTCTCACTGAACGACAGAAACTTAAGGCTCAATGGTGGTCATAAGTCGAGGACCAGCTGGATAGAAAACCAGGTTTATCTGCTTCGCTTCCCCGGGAAGACCAAGAGCTGCGGTTCGGGGCCAGGATTGGATTCTCACGGCCTTTAAGGCAAATACTGTCTCACTGGCTAGATGCAAACCTGGTTAGGATGGATGAGTTTTTGTTGAATCCTGGTCTGTTGGAAATGGACACCCAGATCTTCTGCTCCCTTCCAGGTTGGAGTGGCCAGGGGGCATCCATGCCCATTCAGGACCCAACCATTCCTTACTGGGCACCCTGTGGGTCAAGAGGATGGATACGGAGGTTGCTTTGAGCCCCTCCCTGGCCACCACATGTCCCCCCCACAACTTTCATCCTCCCAAGCCACCATCTAACCAGGATGCTGTTCCCAACACAGCCCAGGGCTCTAGAGGTGTCCCCCATTCGTCCCTTCCTCCCCCTCCCACCCTGGAGCCCAGATCAAACGTCCGTCATCTCGTCTTCCAGCTCAGCTCCGTCCGCCTCTCCTTCGACTTCCTCCTCCTCTTCCTCCTCCGACGTTACGTCCGGATCCTCGGCTTGAGCCAGGCACTTGGGGCAGGAACAGACGAACAGGTAGTTTTCCCTACAGAAATTTGGGGGAGGGGAGAACCGGGAGAGCGGGAAGGGGAGAGAGAGAGAGAGAGAGAGAGAGAAATTGGGAGAGTTTTCACGACACGGAAGATTTGCTGGGAATTGAAGGCGGGTGTGATGACCCAAAGGGGCGTGACACAAAAATAACAAAGTCACCAAAGTAGAATAAATTCCCTTTAATGCCTCCAACTTGGCCCCCAATGTCCAGTTATCCTCGGCTGGAGATCAAACTCTTCCAAAAACAGTCTACGAAGGGCAGAAATGCAGTCCGAACCCAAAGTAAAGATAATTAGAAATAAAAAAAGCCAACACAAACCACACTGAAGTAATTAACATGGCAGGCCGGGATGATAAATTGCAGACTTTCAAAGGATAATGCGGCACCCACAGTTGGGAGGACCCCAAAACCCAGATAAGCCTCGGCCAACATAAAGCACGCTGTGCTTCCAGCAAGGAGCTATTTAAATGCTCCACTTATATCTTGTTCTCCCAGCTGCAACTAATGAAAGGGATCAGGGCCCTTTTCTCTCCCGTAAGCCAGTTTGCTCCCTTCTCCGTTCCTCCCTGCGTGCCTTAGGATGAAGAGGGGGTGGCCTTCTTCTGAAGGCCCAGCTGGACTGTGCCCTTCCCCCATTTCTTCCACAGCCACTGGAGCCACACTCCCACTCCTGTCAGCTGCTCAACCTCCCCCCCAGAATCGGACTCTAACAAGGGCATGACAGCAGGCCTCGACTTATGACCGGGTACTTCGCTGGCAACGTCTCGCCATCAAGAAATTAAAAATACAATCCTTTGGGACATAGAACTATTCAGGTAGTCCTCGATTCACAACAGTTCATTTAGTGACCATTTGAACTTACAATGGCCCTGAAAAAAAAGTGACTAAGGGTTTCTTTTTCACACTTATGACTGCTGCAGCGTTCCCCAGGATCACATTTATCCAAATCCAGACCCTGGGCGACTGGTTCATATTTACGACGGCCACAGTGTGTCATGTGATCCCCTTTGGCGACCTTCAGACAAAGCCAAATCCATGGAGGAGCCAGTTTCACTTAGCGGCCGGGCTACTAACTTTCAACTGCAGCGATTCACTTAACAACCGAGGCAAGACAAGTTGTAAAATGGGTGACTTGATAAATGCGTCACTTTAACAGCAGAAATGTGGGGGCTGGATTGTGGTTGTAAGTCGAGGACCTGCCTGTAATGAGCGGGCTTCCCTTCTGGTCATAGGTTGAGGATATCCTAACCCAGGCTGAGCTGGAGGAAGGGGTCAAAGGTGTCATCAGCCTCAAGATTGCAGTCCCGGCCACTTTGAATTCCGCTGACTCTCATCTGGCTTGGACTGTTCAGATTCTCGTAGGGCGCAAATGCTTGCAATAAACCTTTATCCCTGTTTGAACTGCCTGGGATTCCTGATTCCCATGCTGGACAGCCCCCTACGGAAAGCCAGTCAACTCTCTTTCACCCCAGCCCACCTCACAGGGTGGTTGTTGTGGGGAAAATAAGAGAAAGAAGGATTAGGAGGGATGTGTTTGTGTGTGTGCTTGTGTGTGTTACGGACGGATGGGCAGATAGATAGATAGATAGATAGACAGACAGATGATAGACAGGATAGATAAATAGATAGATAAGAGATAGGTAGGTAGATAGATAGATAGATAGATAGATAGATAGATAGATAGATAGATAGATGGAAGAATGGATGGATGGATTGATAGACGGATACATACAAAGGCAAATAGATAGATAGATAGATAGATAGATAGATAGATAGATAGATAGATAGATAGATGATAGATAGATAGATAGATGATAGATAGATAGACAGACAGACAGACAGACAGACAGATAGGATAGATAGATAAAAGATAGATAGATTGTTGGGTATAACATTGATACACCAACTAAGTTTGGGTGAATAAATATATAAACCAAGGTTTGGGAGTTTGTAACTTGTAGCTTTAAGCACAAAACTGCTTGTAATTAACTAATTAAGGGTGCGGTTACAAATGGCAATAAAAAGGCAGTAAGAAAGCAATAACCTCTCTCTGCTTGTCATCTGCTTGCTACTGTTTTGTTTGCTACTGTTTGCTACAACTGTTTGAATACCTGAGCGAAAGGACTATTTCATTGATGTGCTGATATCCTGTGAATACTCAGCGTTGTCTTCAAAGAAGGTATCAGAGGAGAAGATATCTTTACAAGAAGATAAGGATATAGAACTGACTAGTAAATGGACTAAGTTACTGAAAGGATATATTTGTGAATGACATATGGACTGATTGACAATGTTTAAACTCTAATTGGATTAAACAACTATTTAACCTACAAACAGTGTTTTGTCATCAGTGTGTGTAAACCCCAGGGCCCTTCCTCTCTCATTTGGCTGCCTGGCTTGACTGCTGCTGCACATTCTGTTTGGGGGTTTGTCCCCAAACACTAACATAGATAATAGATTTTTGGGAGGTGGGCTGCAGGAACATTTGAGAAAGAAAAGGCTGCCAGGAGGATTTCAGCTGTGTGTGGAAATGTAATTTCTTAGGAGCCAGCTCTTTTGCTCCATCAATTTAACAATCCAGGAGTTTATAAATGCCAGGTTTGCCAGATAGATAGATAGATAGATAGATAGATAGATAGATAGATAGATAGATAGATAGATAGATAGATAGATAGATAGAGATGATAGATAGATGATAGATAGATAGATAGATAGATAGATAGATAGATAGATAGATAGATAGATAGATAGATAGATAGATAGATAGACAGACAGACAGACAGACAGATAGACAGACAGACAGACAGACAGACAGACAGATAGATAGATAGATAGATAGATAGATAGATAGATGGATAGGTAGGTAGGTAGACAGGATGGTAAATGGATGGATGGATAGGATGGTATATAGATGGATAGGTAGGTCAGTAGGTAGATAGAGATAGAAACAGGTCAACAGGTAGGTAGATAGATAGATAGATAGATAGATAGATAGATAGATAGATAGATAGATAGATAGAGATAGATAGATAGATAGATAGATAGATAGATAGATAGATAGATAGATAGATAGATAGATAGATCAAGCTGGCTGGCTGCCTGGCTGGATAGATGCATATATCAAGATGGATGGATGGATGGATGGAGAGACGATAGACAGACAGACAGACCCTCACTACTCACTGTAGGATTTTGCACCGGCTGTGCCGGCTCCGTTCTCTCTGGCAACAGTCCAGGTAGCTGATGCAGATCTCCTGGGTGGACGAAAACGCCGTTTGCAAAGGCCCCCAAAGCAGAAAAACGAGGTGCCTCCGCCACAGCCAAGACAGCCGGGGAGGGAAGGGGAAAGAGAGAGCGGCCTCCCTGGGGGAATTCTCCCCCAGGCTCTGCCGACAGATCACCTCACCTCTCCCCGGTGGATGTCCTCCACGGCCGTCAAATGCAGGACGAAATTGTTATCCGGGAAGGAGGCCTCGGCGTTGGGAAGACAGCTGTGGTTGCCTGTAAAAAGGAGCAGTTGAAGCCTTTGTCCGGATGAGGGGGAAGCGGTCCGGGGTGTCAAAGAGCAGAGACCCCTCCCCGGGAGGGGAAAGGGGGGGGGCGGAGAGGCGGTGCTGGGTACTCACAGCAGCTCTGGAGCATGTAGAGGCCGGAGCCTTCGCAGTTCAGGAAGTCCCCTGTCTCTAAAACCAAAGAGACCGAGAGAGAGACGGTTCAGAGAAAGACGGGGCGACGTGGAAGGGGCTGGACGAGGTTGGAAGGGGTGTGGAATCACGAGGCTCAAAAGCCGTCCCTGGGACCGAGAGAGGGAGAGGGGGAAGGAGATAGACGGGAGGGGTGGGGAAGAGGAGAAAAGGGGAAGGGAGGAGGGAGGGAAGGAAGGAGGGAAAGAAGGAGATGGATGGGAGGGATGGAGGATAGGAGAAAAAGGAGAGGGAGGGAGAGAAGGGAGGAAGGGAGGAAGGAAGGAAGGAAGGAAGGAAGGAAGGAAGGAAGGAAGGAAGGAAGGAAGGAAGGAAGGAAGGAAGGAAGGAGATAGCTGGGAGGGAGAAAAGAGGGAGGGAAGGGAGGAAGGAAGGGAGGAAGGAGATAGGTGGGAGGGAGGATGGGAGAAAAGGGGAAGGGAGGAGGGAGGGAAGGAAGGAGGGAAAGAAGGAGATAGATGGGAGGAATGGAGGATAGGATAAAAAAGAGAGGGAGGGAGGGAAGGGAGGAAGGAAGAAAGGAAGGAGATAGATGGGAGGGATGGAGGATAGGAGAAAAGGGGAAGGGGAGGGAGGGAGGAAGGAAGGAGGGAAGGAGATAGATGGGAGGGAGGATAGGAGAAAAAGGAGGGAGGGAGGGAAGGGAGGAAGGAGGGAAAGAAGGAGATAGATGGGAGGGAGGGAGGATAGGAGAAAAGGGGAAGGGAGGGAGAGAAGGGAGGAAGATAGGAAGGAAGGAAGGAAGGAAGGAAGGAAGGAAGGAAGGAAGGAAGGAAGGAAGGGAAGGAAGGAAGGAAGGAAGGAAAGATAGGGAAGGGAGGGAGGGTAGGAGAAAAGAGGGGAGGGAAGGAGGAGGGAGGGAGGGAGGGGAGGAAGGAGGAGATAGATGGGAGGAAAGGAGGATAGGAGAAAAGGGGGACGGAGGGAGGGAGGGAAGGAAGGAAGGAGGGAGGGAAATAGATGGGAGGAATGGAGGATAGGAGAAAGAGGAAGGGGAGGGAAGGAAGGAGATAGATGGGAGGGAGGATAGGAGAAAAGGGGGGCAGGGAGGGAGGGAAGAAATAGATGGGAAGGATGGAGGAATGGAGAAACGTAAGGAAGGAAAGCAGGAAGGTAGGAAAGAGAGGAAGAAGGATGAGAGGGGGAAGGAAGGAATGGAGAGGGGGATGAAGGGTGAGAGGCAGGAAGGAGATAGATGGAAGGAAGGATGGAGGAATGGAAGGAAGGAAGGAGAGAGAGAGAGAGATTGAGAGAGAGGTGGAAAGGACAGAGGGAGGGGTGGAAGGAAGGAAGGTTCGGACTCTTTGGAGGTCTTAGAAAGCATCTACTCAGCCCTTCCACCTCTGATCCACATGGTCTTCCCTGGATCTTCCAGCGCGTCATGAGTTGGGCAATGCTACCCCAACGTCCGGTAGTTTCTCCCCAATTTCCAGAACTCCCATGGAAGCCCCCTCCCCACAAGAACCCACCGAGCCTTCCCCCACCGTCCCATCCCGTCCCTTCCCCCCCAGCAGGGCAAGGACCTTCGAGGGGCTGGAGGTCTCCCCATCTGACTCACCCTTCTCGATGTCCTTGTACAGCTGGTCGATGAAAGCGTCCAACTCTTCCCGTTGTTGAATCGGGAGCTCCAAAGCGTCGCAGGCATGGACCCACTGACTCAGGGAGCTGCCGGGGGAGGAGGGGAGGGGAACGAGGGCGGGGGAGAGAGAGAAGCAAAGCCCACAACAAGTGGGATTATGAGTCTCAACCTGCCCTCAATTTCTAAGAACAATAACAATAACAATAATAATATCCTAAACAGACTGGTTAAAAAAAGATAATAGGGAAACATGTAGATTTAAACCTGAACTGTTTTTATTAGGGATGATATCAGAAAAAAAAAACCGGTAAGGAAAATATGTACTATATTTTGTATTACATGTCTTAGCGGCAGTGAGGATGATCTTCACACAATATTGGAAAGACGAAGAAACACCGCAAGATGAAGAGATAATTAAGATATCAGATGGTGCAGAAATGGATAGATTGACATTAAAAATCAAGCAGAAAGAAGGCACAGAATATGATCAAACATGAAATTTATTTTACCAATGGCTGGAAAAAAGGGGTGGAGAGTGAGAATGGAATCGGTATTGATAAGCAAATTAAATACCCAGACAACATGATGTTTGTTAAGCACTAAGAAATGTAATTAATAGAAACTTCATTACATTTATTTTTAAAAAAACCATCCTAAGCAAACCCCAAAATCCAGCCATCCCATCTACAACACACAATGTAAGGACTGCAACCACTATACAGAATACAGAATAGGTAGTCCTCAACATACGACCACAATGGAGCCCCAAATTTTTGTTGCTAAGTGAGACATTGGCAAGGGGAGCTTTGGTCCATTTTACGACCTTTCTTGCCACCGTTAAGCAAATCATTGCAATTGTGTTAACAACACGGTTGTTAAAGCGAATCTAGCTTCCTCCTTGACTCTGCTTGTCAGAAGACCTGATCCCGGGACACTACAACCGTCATAAATGAGAGACGGTTGCCAAGTGGCCAAATTTTGATCACATGACCCTGGGAATGCTGCAACAGACGTAAGTAGGAAAATTAAGTCATTGTTTTTCAGTGTCGTCGTGACTTTGAAAGGTCATTGAATAAACGGTCATAAATCGAGGACTGCCCATAGCTATTAAGTTTATATATTTGACTTACCTCGTCCCAATGCCTTGTCCGTTGGTCCCAACCAGGGCAAACAAAGACCGAAAGCCTTCGGGAGAAAACCACTGTAGGAGAGAAAAGAAGAATTGTACACATTGGGGAGGTGCAAATTGTGCCACATTCATATCCCTGATAATTGGTAAAATTTGCACTAAGCTTAAACTATTTGAACTGAGTTCTGCATGATATGGGGAAAACGGCTCAGCTTTCCAGAGGAAGGTTTTCGGAGAATGGCCCAAACAGCAGCCCAGAAACAATGCATGTCTTCAGGAGGGCCAACTTTCAGATAGGTGGCCTTCAACTCCCAGAATTCCTCAGTCAGCACATGTGGACTTCAACTCCCAGAATTCCCCAGTCAACACATGTGGCCTTCAACTCCCAGAATTCCCCAGTCAGCACATGCGGCCTTCAACTCCCAGAATTCCCCAGTCATCACATGTGGCCTTCAATTCCCAGAATTCCCCAGTCAGCACATGTGGCCTTCCACTCCCAGAATTCCCCAGGCAACACATGTGGCCTTCCACTCCCAGAATTCCTCAGTCAACACATGTGGCTTTCAACTCCCAGAATTCCTCAGTCAGCACATGTGGTCTTCAACTCCCAGAATTCCCCAGTCAACACATGTGGCCTTCCACTCCCAGAATTCCCCAGTCAACACATGTGGCCTTCAACTCCCAGAATTCCTCAGTCAGCACATGTGGCCTTCAACTCCCAGAATTCCCCAGTCAGCACATGTGGCCTTCAACTCCCAGAATTCCCCAGGCAACACATGTGGCCTTCCACTCCCAGAATTCCTCAGTCAACACATGTGGCCTTCAACTCCCAGAATTACTCAGTCAGCACATGTAGCCTTCAACTCCCAGAATTCCCCAGTCAGCACATGTGGCCTTCAACTCCCAGAATTCCCCAGGCAACACATGTGGCCTTCCACTCCCAGAATTCCTCAGTCAACACATGTGGCCTTCAATTCCCAGAATTCCTCAGTCAGCACATGTGGCCTTCAACTCCCAGAATTCCTCAGTCAACATATGTGGCCTTCAACTCCCAGAATTCCTCAGTCAGCACATGTGGCCTTCAACTCCCAGAATTCCTCAGTCAACACATGTGGCCTTCAACTCCCAGAATTCCCCAGTCAGCACATGCGGCCTTCAACTCCCAGAATTCCCCAGTCAGCACATGTGGCCTTCAACTCCCAGAATTCCTCAGTCAACATATGTGGCCTTCAACTCCCAGAATTCCTCAGTCAACATATGTGGCCTTCAACTCCCAGAATTCCTCAGTCAACATATGTGGCCTTCAACTCCCAGAATTCCTCAGTCAGCACATGTGGCCTTCAACTCCCAGAATTCCTCAGTCAACACATGCGCCTTCAACTCCCAGAATTCCTCAGTCAGCACATGCGGCCTTCAACTCCCAGAATTCCCCAGTCAGCACATGTGGCCTTCAACTCCCAGAATTCCCAGTCAGCACATGTGGCCTTCAACTCCCAGAATTCCTCAGTCAACATATGTGGCCTTCAACTCCCAGAATTCCCCAGTCAGCACATGTGGCCTTCAACTCCCAGAATTCCTCAGTCAGCACATGTGGCCTTCAACTCCCAGAATTCCACCCAACTTGAAGCATGCTAGCTGGAGATTTCTGAGACTTGAAGTCCGCGGATCTTTAAGTTGCCAAGGTTAAGACACACTGCGTTCTCAGCTGGGAAAGGATCCAAAATCTCTCCCCAGCCTTTCCAAAATGGCTTTTTCACCCCAAAATGGCTTTTTCTCCCCAAAATCTTGTTGATGGAAGTTGCACACTCCTGGCCAAGATATTTCTCTATAAGGAAGCACGCAAATTAATCCCACCCGTGTTTCTCTTCCTGTGAAATGTCTTGAGTCATGGAATTACACGTGGTCCTAAACAGTTTGTTTAGCGACCGTTCAAAGTTAGAACAGAACTGAAAAGTGTGAGTTATGAACTTTTTTCACTTATAACCACTACAGCTTCTCCATGGTCAGGTGATTAACACTGAGATGCTTGGCAACTGACTCATATTTATGACCGTTGCGGACTCCTGGGGTCACGTGATCCCCTTTTGCAACCTCTGACAAGCAATGGGGAAGCCGGATTCACTTAATAACTGGGTTACCAACTTAACAGCTGCAGTGATTCACTTAACAACGGTGGCAAGACCATGGGGCAAAATTCACTCAACTGCCTTGATTAGCAGAGGAAATTTTGGGCTCAAATGAGATGGTCAGTCAAGGATTACCTGTCTAGTCCCTGCACTGGTTGAAGGGGGCCTACAATGGCTGGACAGGTGTGAGGTTTACCTTGTTGAGATGGTCATCATAAAGAGCCTCTGTGAAAAGCATCCGCAGGACTTCGAGTTGGCCCTGGAAGGAGAAGGAGGAGAAGAAACTCGGTCTTACTGACTGCATCTGCACCACACAAAACCTGGCTAGTGAACTAACCCGGATATGGGTTCAGATGGAAAGTGAGAAAGCGCACAAAGGTACCCAGGGAGGGCTGGGTAGCACCGCACACCTGCAACCACAAAGATGCTTCGAAATTGGAACAGAGCATTTCTTTCCAAATCTTTAAAGCAGCCACATCTTTCCCTAACCCAAACTTTTTAAAGTAGCTGCATTCTTTTGCTAACTGAAACTTTTTAAAGTACACATTCTTTTCCTAACTGAAACTTTTAAAAGCAGCCGTGTCATTCCCTAACCCAAACTTTTTAAAGTAGCCGCATCTTTCCCTAACCCAAACTTTTTTCAGCAGCCACATCTTTCCCAAACCGAAACTTTTAAAAGCAGCCACATCTTTCCCTAACTGAAACTTTTTAAAGTAGCCGCATCTTTCCCTTACCAAAACTTTTAAAGCAGTCGCATCATTCCCTAATCGAAACGTTTTTTAAAAAGCAGCCACGTCTTTCCCTAACTGAAACTTTTAAAGTAGCCGCATCTTTCCCTTACCAAAACTTTTAAAGCAGTCGCATCATTCCCTAACCAAAACTTTTTAAAAAGCAGCCACGTCTTTCCATAACTGAAACTTTTTAAAGTAGCCACATCTTTCCCTAACCAAAACTTTTTAAAGCAGCCGTGTCATTCCCTAATCCAAACTTTTTAAAGTAGCCGCATCTTTCCCTAACCAAAACTTTTTAAAGCAGCCGCATCTTTCCCAAACCGAAACTTTTTAAAGCAGCCGCATCTTTCCCAAACCGAAACTTTTTAAAGCAGCCACGTCTTTCCCTAACTGAAACTTTTTAAAGCAGCCACGTCTTTCCCTAACTAAAACTTTTTAAAGTAGCCGCATCTTTCCCTTACCAAAACTTTTTAAAGCAGTCGCATCATTCTCTAACCGAAACTTTTTAAAACAGCTGTGTCTTTCCCTAGCCAAAACTTTTTAAAGCAGCTGTGTCTTTCCCTAACCAAAACTTTTTAAAGCAGCCATGTCTTTTCTTCGGAATGAAGTGAGCACTGTCAGCACAAACCCACAGACTCCAGATTAATTTCCAAGGATGCCTTCTGCGGCAAAATTTGAACAGCCTGCTGTGGACACTCTCACAAAATGACTCCAGTGGGAGACCCACGGCCTACCTAGGGCCCTCCTTAGCTCCCTTGTAAGTTTCTCCCTCTGCCCTTGCTAAATTCTGTCTTGGCACAACTAACCCTGGAGCAGAAGGCTTTCCCCATTTTTAATTTAATTTCAAGCGAGCATTCGGAGAGAGAAATGTTGCATCTGCACCAACATTACTGCAACTACAATGTGATTCCTCCAAGAGAGAGAAAACTGTAATGTTTTGATTTGACATTTGCATCGTTTAATAGATTTAAAAACAGAAATATGGCATGGCAAAAGAGAAGGGAGTGGGGTGTAGGAGGAGGAAGAGGAGGAGGAGGGAAAGAGGAGGAAAAAGAGGACCAAGAGAAAGAAGGAGGAGGAGGAGGAGAAGGAAGAAAAGAAGGGAGAAGGGAGGAGTAAAAGGAAAAGAAGAGGAGGAGGAGGAAGGAGAAAAGAAGGGGAGGGTAGGG
This sequence comes from Pseudonaja textilis, assembly GCF_049901715.1. Classification (NCBI taxonomy): domain Eukaryota; kingdom Metazoa; phylum Chordata; class Lepidosauria; order Squamata; family Elapidae; genus Pseudonaja; species Pseudonaja textilis. The sequence continues at coordinate 3,895,469 of NC_141995.1, forward strand.
GGAGGAGGAGGAGGGGAAGAGGAAGAAAAAGAGGAATAGGAGAAAGAAGAGGAAGAGAAGGAGGAAGAAAAGAAGGGAGGAGCAGAAGGAGAAGAAGAGGAGGAAGGAGAAAAGAAGGAGAGGGTAGGGAGAGGAGGAAGAGAAAGAGAAGGAGGAGGAAAAAGAAAACAGGAGAAAAAGGAGGAAGAGGAGGAGGAAGGAGAAAAGAAGGAGAGGGTAGGGAGAGGAGGAAGAGAAAGAGAAGGAGGAGGAAAAAGAAAACAGGAGAAAAAGGAGGAAGAGGAGGAGGAAGGAGGAAGGAGAAAAGAAGGAGAGGGTAGGGCGAGGAGGAAGAGAAGGAGGAGGAGGGGAAGAGGAGGAAAAAGAAAACAGGAGAAAGAAGAGGAGGAGGAAAAGAAGAGGAGGAGGAGGAGGAGGAGGAGGAAAAAGAAGAACAGGAGAAAAAGGAGGAAGAGGAGGAGGAGGAAGGAAGAGGAAGAGGAGGAGGAGGAAGTGGAGGTAGCACACCATGGCCATCTCTGATCCTTTCTTTGAAAAACTGTCCTCACCTTAAATTTGTCTCCCAGCAACTTGTGAATGATCTCTTCTTCCTCGTTGGCGGTTTTATTGCAGAACTGAGAAAAAAGTTTGATCCACCACTCTTTGTCTTTCGCCTGGAACAAAATGAAGTTTCACTCGACGACCCCTTAGTGAAACGGAATTAGCGACAGTCTCACTCAGCAGCAGGAATTTGGGGGCTGAACTGTGGTCGTAGCTCGAGGACTAGCCGTACTCCCAGGAGGCTTAGCCTGCAGGGGCCCCGTCCTCACTGGCGGGCACAGCCCATACGTACCTGCTTGACGGTTGCCACCATCCTGGCCATCAACATAATGCTCGCAGTCTCCGGGGGTAGTGGATGTTCCTAGACAGGAGAAGCGGGGGGTTTGTTTTTGTTTTTAAAAAGGAAATTCCAGAAACTTCCAGAGACAAAATGGACATTTTGAGCCAACCCCTTGGAGAGAGAAAGTAATGACCCACAGATTGGCTTTGCAAGATGCAACGCATAGCCTGCAACCGACCCTAACCCCTTGCGAGAGACCCTGGCAATATATATTGGATTTCGTGATGATGATCATGATTTTATCACTTCTTGCTTGTATGTACACTTCTGCAGAGGAGACAAATTCCTTGTGTGTCCAGTCACACTTGGCCAAGAAAGAATTCGGTTCTGTTCCATTCTATTTTCTATATTCTCTTCTCTTCTACACCATGCCATGCCATTCTGCTTCTATTCTATTCTATTCTATTCTATTCTATTCTATTCTATTCTATTCTGTTCTATTCTATTCTATTCTATTCTATTCTATTCTATTCTATTCTACATTCTACTCCATTCTATTTTCTGTTCTATTCTACTCTATTCTGTTTTCTGTTCTATTCTACATTCTATTCCATTCTATTTTCTTTTCTATTTTCTATTTTGTTCTGTTCTATTCTATTCTATTCTATTCTACATTCTACTCCTATTTTCTTTTCTATTCTGTTCTATTTTGTTCTGTTCTGTTCTGTTCTGTTCTGTTCTATTCTATTCTACATTCTATTCCATTCTACTTTCTTTTCTATTTTCTATTCTATTCTGTTATTCCATTCCATTCCATTCTATTCCATTTTCTGTTCTATTCTACATTCTAGTCTATTCTATTCTATTTTCTTTTCTATTTTCTATTCTATTCTACTCTATTCTATTTTCTGTTCTATTCTACATTCTATTCCATTCTATTTTCTTTTCTATTTTCTATTCCATTCCATTCTAATCTACATTCCATTCCATCCTATTCCCTACAAAAGCCATTTTGGAAGAATTGTGCAGCTGCTTCAAAGCAGTTCCTCTTGAACCCGAACCCGAACACACATACACACACACACACACACACACACACAGACACATACACACACACCTCTTACCTCCAAGCTTCCTGCAGTTTGTTGAGAGGATGACCGGGGTCTTGCTTGGAGGGTCCCAGGCAGAGAACCTGATGGTACTGATTCCACGCGGCCTGGCGGCACTCAGAACTGCAGTAATCCACCTGGGAAGCAACAAGACAGCAACACGAAGAAAAGTCACACTGCCATCGCAGGTGGTCCTCGGCTTACGACCACAACTGAGCCCCAAAATTCCCATAGCTCAGCAAAGACAATTAAGCGAGCCAGTTGGCAAAGCTTCTAAATTTTTGATCCCATGACCACGGGGGAGGCTGCAACGGTCGTTAAGTGTGAAAAAAGGGGTCGTCAGTTACTTTGTTCAGTGCCGTTGTAACTTTGAACAGTCACTAAATGAATGGTCGTTAAGTGGAGAGCAACCTGCAAAGGAGAATATTTGTAGCTCGAGGTGGTCTCTGAGCCGGGTGCTTTTCTTGAAGAGATTCCGTAACCCCACTAGGTAACCTCATCAATGCTAGAAACTGCGGGGTGTCAACTCATAAAATATTTCTCTGGTCTTTTTAGAATTGCCAATAGAAAGGGAGGGGGGAGCAGTGAGGCAGCTTGGAAACCGAAAGCGCATTCCATAAATAGTTTTTCAAAGATAGTGACGAGGTGACTGAAGTTCCTGCCGCGCAAAGATCTAACTAGAGAGCCTGACTGATGACTCTGGGCTATGGAGGTGTCCCATTGGAGAATATGAATTAGGATACACCCAGAGGGGTGTGGGGGGGGAAACCAGGGTCAAGGGTGACAAGGAATGATGTGTCTCAGAGTCAACCACACCCAGGCAGTGTCGGACATGTGAACTCCCAATAAATCCTTTTGAAGTTTTGGAAGTTTGGCTCGAGACTCATAATTTAATTGGGTGGGGAGGGGGTAACTGCTGGAATCCTGCCATGGGGTTTAAAGAGAGGGGGAGGAGCAGGAGGAGGAGGGGGAAGAGGAGGAGCAGGACAACAACAACAACAACAACTATGAGGTCCATGGTACTTTCGGAGTTGGAGGTTTCTTGCAGGCATTTCAGGACGCAACTAGGTAACACCATCAGTGCTAGAAGGGGGGTGGGGTTTGCAGGGGGGAGGAGGAGGAGGAGGAAAGGAGGAGGAGGAAAAAGGAGGAGAAAGGGAAGGAAAAGAGGAGGAGGAAACGAGGAGGAGGAGAAGGAGAAGGAAAGGAGGAAGAAGAGGAGGGAAGGAGGATGAGCGATGACTGTGGAGTCCCTGGTGCTCTCTGAGCTTGGTGGTTTTTCTTGCAGGCATTTTATGACCCAAGTAGGTAACATCATCAGTGCTAGAAGGGAGTGGGATTTGCAGGGAGGAAAAGGACAAGGAGGAGGAGGAGGAGAAGGAAAAGAGGGAGGAGGAGGAGGAGGAGGAGGAAAGAGGAGGAGGAGAAGGAAAAGAGGAGGAGGAGGAGGAGGAGAAGGAAAGAGGAGGAGGAGGAGGAGAAGGAAAAGAGGAGGAGGAGAAGGAAAAGAGGAGGAGGAGAGGAGGACTGTGGAGTCCCTGGTGCTGTCTGAGCTTGGTGATAAGGCTTTGCCATTACAAATGACTTTAAAAAAAAAATTAATAGCATGCAAACACACACACACACACACACACACACACACACACGCACGCACGCACACAATGCTGGTTTACCTGGCAGCCGGGACAGCACTGATGGAGCTCTTTTCGAATGCTGCATTTCTCTGGGTGAGGAAGGAGCTGGAATCTTCCCAGCAGCCTCTGAGCATTTTCCTCAGCAGTTTCTAGGGCGCGTAAGCAGTGGTCACAGGCTAAAAGGGAGGGGGGGGAGGTTGCAAATAATAATAATAATAATAATAATAATAATAACAACAACAACAACAACAACCCGCCCCCGAGGTGTTAGAATTGTCATGAATGGACAAAGGAATATCCCAATCGACGAACCAGCAAGAAGAAAACCACCCCCACAGCAAGACTGACAGGTCTTCAAGCCAATAGAATATAAACAGAGAACAACCCCCCCATACACACACTCCCCTCTAGCCCTGATGGTGTTACCTAGTTAGGCTATGAGATGTCTGAAAGAAAACAACCAAGCTAGAGAGCGCAAGGACTCACAGCCCTCCCTCTCCTTTCTCCTTTTCCATAAAATTCACTTCCTTCTAAGCGCTGATGAAGCTACCTAGTTGGGTCATGAAACGTCTTGCAAGAAAGCAACCAAGCTCAGAAAACCCCGAGGATCCAACTGACCACCTCCTCCTCACAAACACCACTCCTTCTGCCACTGATGATGTGACTTAGTTTGGTAATGAGATGTCTGCAAGGAAACAGCAAAGCTCAAACAGCACCAAGGACCCCCACAGTCCTCCCGCTCCCCCTCCTCTCCACAAACCTTACTCCCTTCTAGCCCGGAAAATGTTCCCTAGTTGGGTCATGAGATGTCTTGCAAGAAAGCAACCAAGCGCAGAGAGCACCAAGGACCCCACCGTCTTCCCTTTCTCTTCCTCCTCCTCCTCCTCCTCCTTCCCCTCTCCTCTTCCTCCTCCTCTCCCTGCATCCCTCTCTCCTCCAGCACTGATGGTGTTCCCTAGTTGGGTCATGAGATGTCTTGCAAGAAAGCAACCAAGCGCAGAGAGCACCAAGGACCCCACCGTCTTCCCTTTCTCTTCCTCCTCCTCCTCCTCTCTCCCTCCCTCTCCTCTTCCTCCCATCCCACTCTCCTCCAGCACTGATGGTGTTCCCTAGTTGGGTCATGAGATGTCTTGCAAGAAAGCAACCAAGCGCAGAGAGCACCAAGGACCCCACCGTCTTCCCTTTCTCTTCCTCCTCCTCCTCCTTCCCCTCTCCTCTTCCTCCTCCTCTCCCTGCATCCCACTCTCCTCCAGCACTGATGGTGTTCCCTAGTTGGGTCATGAGATGTCTTGCAAGAAAGCAACCAAGCGCAGAGAGCACCAAGGACCCCACAGTCTTCCCTTTCTCTTCCTGTTGGGTCATGAGATGTCTTGCAAGAAAACTACCAAGCTCAGAGAGCACCAAGGACCCCACCGTCTTCCCTTTCTCTTCCTCCTCCTTCCCCTTTCCCCTCTCTCCCTGCATCCCACTCTCCCCTAGCACTGATGATGTTGCCTAGCTGGGTCATGAAACGTTTGCGAGAAAACCACACCCACCACAATCAGAAACACCAATCGTGCAACGGTGGGACACTGCAAATGGTCACAAGCGTGGCCCAGTTGTTGTGTATCCAAACCCATGACCAGGAACATGCCACATGCACCGTCCCTGTGAGGACAGGTTGCCCCTCATCCACTTACCTCTGTATTTATACAAAGCATTCCAAAGAAACTGAGCTGACACCACAGGTTTTTCCACGAAAATCGTGTCCCCTTTCCTGATGTTCTGGGTGGCAAAAAGCCCTTTGCCCTTTAATTGGAGAAAAATGAAGTAGAATTCAGGAAATGTCCAAAGCTGGTCCTTTGCAGGAAGGGTGAGCTGGACGCAGGGGTCTTCAAACTTGACAGTCCTTCCCAGCCCTTCTCTTCATTCAACTAGACGTACCCAGTTCCTGCAACCGCTCTTGCATATGTTTTATCCTCCAGTCCCCTAATCCTCTTTGTGGCTCTTCTCTGCACTCTTTCTAGAGCAAGGGTCTTCCAACTTGACAGCTTTTAAGACTAGTGGACTTCAACTCCCAGAATGCCTCCTCCAGTCACGTTAGCACAGGAATTCTGGGAGTTGAAGTCCACAAGTCTGAAACTGGTCAAGTTGGAAGACCCTTGGGGTAGCCAGATGAAAGGAAGGGAGAGAGAGGAATAGATGATTGATAGGATGGATGGATAGATAGATAGATAGATAGATAGATAGATAGATAGATAGATAGATAGATAGATAGATAGATATGGATGATATAGGTTACATAAAAATCTAGATACAGAACTAGATAGAGAGATAAATAGAGAGACAGAGAGTGTATGGCAGGCTGGCTAGCTGGATGATAGACAAACAGAGGATGGGTGACATAGATTATATAAAGATCTAGAGCAGGGGTCTTCAAACTTGACAGCTTTAAGACTTGTGGACTTCAACTCCCAGAATTCCTCCTCCAGTCCATGTTAGCTCAGGAATTCTGGGAGTTGAAGTCCACAAGTCTTAAACTGGCCAAGTGGGAAGACTCTTGTGATAGATGACGGATGGATGGACAGATAGATAGAGATGGATGGGTGGGTGGATGTATGTATGTATGTATGGATGGATGGATGGATAGATAGATAGATAGATATGGATGATATAGGTTACATAAAAATCTAGATACAGAACTAGATAGAGAGATAAATAGAGAGACAGAGAGTGTATGGCTGACTGGCTAGCTGGATGATAGACAGACAGAGGATGGGTGACATAGATTATATAAAGATCTAGAGCAGGGGTCTTCAAACTTGAGTTTTAAGACTTGTGGACTTCAACTCCCAGAATTCCTTCTCCAGTCATGTTAGCGCAGGAAGTCTGGGAATTGAAGTCCGTAAGTCTTAAACTTGCCAAGTTGGAAGACCCTTGTGATAGAGGATGGATGGATGGATAGAAATGGAGGGATGGATGAGGAGAGGATAGATAGACAGACAGACAGATGATAGATCAGGGGTCTTCAAACTTGGCAGCTTTAAGCCTTGTGGACTTCAACTCCCAGAATTCCTCCTCCAGTCATGTTAGCTCAGGACTCCTGGGAGTTGAAGTCCAAAAGTCTTAAACTTGCCAAGTTGGAAAACCCTTGAGCTGGAGAAATCAGTTCTTACCTAGTTGTCCTGGGGGAGGTTATCTCAGAGAAGACCACCCAAAACATCTCTTTTAGAAGGAAGACCAACAGACAACCCCTTCCCCCAAGGAGTCTGGAAGATAGGTGGGCTCCAACTCCCAGAATCCCCCAGGCTGCAAGCTTTAAGAAGGGTAAATTCCAATTGCAGAATTCCAATTCCAGAAATCCTCAGCCCAAGTGCTTTAAGACAAGGGTCTCCAACCTTGGCGACTTTAAGCCTTGCGGACTTCAACTCCCAGAATTCCTCAGCCAGCTTTCAACCATCTTAAAAGCAAACCCGGCTGAGGAATTCTGGGAGTTGAAGTCCGCAAAGCTTAAAGTCGCCAAGGTTGGTGACCCCTGGTTTAAGACCTATGGGCATCCACTCCCAGAATTCCCCAGCTGGTGTGCTTTAAGATGGGTGGACTCCAACTCCCAGCATTCCCAGCCAGAGAGAGAGAGAGAGAGAGGTCAACTTGTTTTCCAAAGCACCAGAAGGCAAAAAAAGAAGCAGCAAGGGATAGAAACTAATCCAGAAAACAAGCCAGGAGTAAGGAGAGATTTCCTGACAGTGAGCACAATTAACCAGTGGAACCGCCTGCCACCAGAAGTTGTGGCTGCTCCATCACTGGAGGTTTTTAAGAAGAGACTGGACTGGTATAGGGTCTCCTGCCTGAACAGGGGGGGTCGGACTAGAAGACCTCCGAGGTCCCTTGGATCGATCGATCGAGTGACAAGAAGGGAGACGCCGCTGCTCAGGAAACCCACCCCCATATATAGATCATTCGGGCAAGGATCTCAAGGGATCGAGTCGCAATCGGGTCTCTCTTTCCATCACCCCCCCCACCCCCTCCTGCCCAGCCTCACTGGAAGTAGCCAATGCTGCCTTAGCTTCGGACGATTCCGACGATCCGGGCCGGGCGCACGTGGCCAAAGCCCCCGGCCGCAGCCCAGGCAGGGAGAAGGGGAAGGGGGGGTGTCCCCCCACACGGCCAGTCCACCTGCCCCTCCCCCGGCTCCCTGCCTCCCCATAGGAAGAAGTGCAGCCGGGCAGCCCAACCGGAGCCCCCCCCACCGCCAGCCCGGCGCTGTTGCTGCTGCTGCTGCAGTTGCTGCGGGCGCCCGGTTGCCGATGCGGGTCGGGGCTGTGCGGGCTCACCTTGGCGCTGCCGGTCAGGCGCAGCTCCAGGGCGCGGCGGGCTTGGCCGGGGGGCGCCTCCAGGCAGAAGGCGAAGGGGTCGCCGCTGGGAGCCGCCATCTTCGCCCCGCTCGGGAGGAGGAGGAAGAGGAGGAGGAGGAGGAGGAAGAAGAGCAGGAGGAGGAGCCGCCTGGGCCGGCCCAGCGTCGCAGCGCCGCCCTCCAAGCCGGCGCCCGCTGGATGGACAAAGGGAGAGAGAGAGAGAGGGAAGGAGAGGTGTAGACGGAGAGAGAGAAAGAGATGGATATATATAATACGGAGGGAGGGAGGGATGGATGGATGGATGGAGGAAGGGATGGCTGGAGGGATAGAAGAAAGGAGAGATGAGGACAGAGAGAGAAAAAGAGGAATGGATACACACACACACACACATACATGGAAGGAGGGAAGGAAGGAGAGATGTAGACGGCTATATAGAGGGAGGGAGGGATGAAGGGATGGATGGAGGGATAGAAGAAAGGAGAGATGAGGACAGAGAAAGAGGAATGGATATATATATGGAGGGAGGGAGGGATGAATGGATGGAAGAAGGGATGGCTGGAGGGATAGAAGAAAGGAGAGATGAGGACAGAGAGAAAAAGAGGAATGGATACACACACACACATACATGGAAGGAGGGAAGGAAGGAGAGATGTAGACAGCTATATAGAGGAGGGAGGGATGAATGGATGGATGGAGGAAGGGATGACTGGAGGGATAGAAGAAAGGAGAGATGAGGACAGAGAAAGAGGAATGGATATACACACACACACACATATACATACATACATACATACGGAGGAGGGAAGGAAGGAGATGTAGACAGCTATATAGGAGGGAGGAATGAGAAATAGAAGGACAGAGGGAAAAAGAGATGGATATATGGTATAAGGAGGGAGGGATTGAGGGATAGAGGAAAGGAGGGAGGGAAAGATGTAGAAGGAGAGAGGGGAGAGAAAGAGATGTAGATGATGGATGGATGAAGGGATGGATGGGTTGAAGGAGCGGGTGGGTGGGAGGAGAGATGGAGATGGAGAGAGAAAGAGAGATGGATATATAAGAGGGAAGGAGTGAGATAGATTGAGGGAGGGAGGGAAGAAGAGATGTGGACGGAGAGAGGAAAGAGATGTAGATGGATGGATGGATGAAGGGATGGATGGGTTGAGGGAGGGAGGAGAGATGTAGATGGAGAGAGAAGGAGAGATGGATATATAGAAGGAGGGATAGATTGAGGAAGGGAGGGAAGGAGAGATGTGGACAGAGAAAAGCAGAGAGATGGATAGAAGTATGGAGGGATGGATTGAGGAATAGAGGAAGGGATGGATGGACAATGGGAGGGGAGAGATATAGATGGAGAGAAGGATGAAGGGAGGGATAAAGGAAGGGAGGGAGGGAAGGAGGGATGTAGAGAAAGAAATAGATAGTTAGGGATAAAGGCATGGGTGGATGGATGGAGGAAGGGTTGGATAGGAAGGGAGAGATACTAGATTAGATAGATAGATAGATAGATAGATAGATAGATAGATAGATAGATAGATAGATAGATAGATAGACAGACAGAGAGAGAGAGGGAGAAATGGGGGGATACATAAAGGAAGCAAACAGATATAGAGGTTGGATCAGGAGTTAAAGTCTACAAGACACAAAAGGGCCGTCGTTCTCCACCCCTGGTCAAGAGGCTGAGAGATGCCTTCCAGAAATGCCGCAAAATGGAAAAGGGGCATTTTGTTTTTCCTTGTCCCAGAAAATTGGCCTTTTAGGATAGACTATTCCTGAAGCTGGGTGCTCGGAGAGTAGCGTCACGTCTCACAGACCAGCCTCGGTGGGACCTCAAAGGCCGCTTCTCAAATGTGGTGCCAAGTTCTTTGCAAATGAAGGCTGATTTCGTGAGGTAAGTTGGCATGGCAGGAGCAGAAGTTGGAGAAAGGGCCGAAACTTTACGTTTGGCTTTCTTCGGATTTTTCCCCATTCGATCAGGCGCAGGCGCCTTTCTCTTCTAGAATGATTCTCTCAGCGGTCACCCAATTCAGCCCCCCTGCATCCCACATCTCCTTGCTAAGAGAGCCAGTTTGGTCTAGTGGTTAAGGCACCAGAGTAGAAACCGGGAGATGGTGAGTTCTAGTCCCACCTTAGGTAGGAAAGCTGGCTGGATGTCTTTGGGCCAATCACCAGGTGACAGTGAATTCTAGTCCTGCCTTAGGCACGAAAGCCAGCTGGGTGACTTTGGGCCAATCACCAGGTGACAGTGAATTCTAGTCCTGCCTTAGGCACGAAAGCCAGCTGGGTGACTTTGGTCCAATCACCAGGAAACACTATGAAAACCAGGAGATGGTGAGTTCTAGTCCCACCTTAGACATAAAAGCCATCTGTGTGACTGGGCTGATCACCAGGTGACAGTGAGTTCTAGTTCCACCTTAGACATAAAAGCCGTCCGGGTGACTGGGCCGATCACCAGGCAATAGTGAGTTCTAGTCCTACTTTAACCATGAAAGCCGGCTGGGTGACTTTGTGCCAATCACCAGGTGACAGTGAGTTCTAGTCCCACCTTAGACATAAAAGCCATCTGGGTGACTGGGCCGATCACCAGGTGTCAGTGAATTCTAGTCCCACCTTAGACATAAAAGCCATCTGGGTGACTGGGCCGATCACCAGGTGACAGTGAGTTCAAGTCCTGCTTTAGGCACGAAAGCCGGCTGGGTGACTTTATGCCGGTCATTCTCTCAACCATCTCCACTTCCAAGCAAACCACTCAATCTAGTCTACAAAATCAACACAAAATCTGCCGATTTCAAAGAAAACTTTAATATCCGCCTTTCGCGGAAAACGAAAGCCTTGTGCGGGGCCGCTCAGAAAGTTGAGGCAGGCGGAGGGCGATAACCGAGAGTATCTCCCAACATCAAACCTTTCCGCTCTATGATTTGACCCAGGAGGGCAAAGAAACGGCCTTGAAATGACCCCAATTGGATTTTATTCCCCCCTAAAACAGTTTGGGGCAGATGGAACAAGGAACGAAATCCGTGAAAATGAGCGTCTTTTTTTGAAATCGTTGCTCCTTCTGCGGCGCTCCCTCCCACACTGCAGGACAGAGAAGGGGGTGCTGTGTTTTTTTAAATTCACCCCCCTCCTCAAAAAAACAAAAACCAAACCCAGCACCCCAACATTCAGGGCATTCCCATTAACAAATCTCAGTTCAAATCTTCCCTAAGTCTAGCAGGAGCCCAGTTGTCCTTGTTTCAGTTCAACTTGGCGGCCCTTCCGTCCAGGTGCGTTGGTCAGAGGGCCGGCTGGGGAGGATGGAGACGGTAGTCACAAACTCCTGGAAGTTGCAAAGCTGCTTCTGGACCGGGCCAGAGTTTGTTTGTTTGTTCTTTTGCAACCCGGCAGGGCCAGTGAGAAGTAACTGGTGAATGGTGTGGAAAAGCTCATTTCTTTCCCAGTTGAGCTTTCGCCTGCTCCAGCCTGGCCACCACGGTGGCGTCGGTGCATTTCGAGAGGATGAGTGCCATTTCTGCTTCGTTCTTGCGCTCCACGGCGGCTTCGGCGGCTTGAGTGAAGTCCCTACGGCCACAGGAGGAAGAAAAATGACATTCAAAAGAGACAAAGGCTCATTCGATCCCTTTCCGGAGATTTTCCGCGGCAAAGCTGAACGCTAAGTGAATAGTCCTCATGAGGGAACCTTTCTAATACTAATAAATATATTATTATATATTATAATATTATATATAATAATATTATATAATAATATGATATTAAATAATACTATTATTATTTCTAATAATAATAATAATTAGCCAGCTAATCCCTCACCCACCCTCGCAGAATTTCTTGAGGAGAATTAAAAGTGTCTAAAATGGCGCCTCTGATAAATATGGTGTATATATTTGGATTCAGAGCCCCTTTTTTAAAAACAATGTGGGTTCAAATTCTGCATTTCCTCAGCTTTAAAATCACAAACTCGGGCTGGGTCCATTGAGGTTACCTATTTGGCGTTGCTCAAACGTGGCCCCTTTAAGACCAGTGGGACTTCAATTCCCAGAAGCCGGCTGAGGGGTGGAATTCTGGGAGTTGAAGTCCCACAGGTCTTAAAGGGGCCACGTTTGAAAAATAAAAACCCAAAACAAAACAGTGATTTCATCCAATTTCTGCTGAAGGCAGGAATCCAGATACTAAAATTTAAACCCATTCTCCTGCCTTTTTTGCCTTGAGGGAGGACAGCTCTTGAGCCCTCTTTTTTTTTGGGGGGGGGGGTGACCCCCTTAGGGGTCTCTCATGTACCTTCTTGGTAGGATTTCACTCTGAAAATGGATGAAAACGCACCCCAGTTCAAGTCAGAGGAGCAGAAAAGGAGGCCAAGAAGGCCCAGAAAGGCTCTGACCCACATATCTGGGGTCCCACCACTCAGGAAATTTAAGGGGACGGGAGTCTGAGATTCCGGGGAGAGTTGGGGGGGCACGCCTGCTACCTACCCCACCAAGAGGAACGCCTTCACTTTCTGTTCGGGGGTGACTCGGGCGGCGTACTTCTTGGCTTCACCCGGCCTGCCATACTTCATGCTGATCTCTGCAAAGGGCTGCAAGGGAGGAAAGGGGACCACACAATGATCACCTGCAAAGGGCCAGGCCAATCACAAGAGAAAACCCAAGGCCGATTCTTGTTGTTGTTGTTTTTTTCAGACCTTGATCCACCTCTGTGGAAATGACAAGGAATTTTAAGATCTGTTGAAGATCTGTCGGAAGTCATTATTTCATAAGGTTAGGGTTTTTCTTTCTTTCTTACTTCTCTTGTATTCTTTCTTTCCTTTTCTTCCTCCTTCTTTCCTTCCTTCCTTTCATCAATCTCTCCTTCCTTCCATCCATCCATCTCAATCCTTTCTTTACTTCTCTTTCTTTCCATCTCAATCCTTCCTTTCTTTCCTTTTTCCTTCCATCTCACTCCATCTATTTCAGCCCTTCCTTCTTTCCTTCCATCTCGATCCTTCCTTCCATCCACCTCAGTCCTTCCTTCTTTCCTTCCATCTTGATCCTTCCTTCCTTCCATCTTAATCCTTCCTTCCCTCCCTTTCTACCTCAATCCTCCCTTCCCTTCTTTTCTTTTCCTATCTCTTTCTTTCTCTATCTGTTTTTATTTTATGTAAAACCCTCGGTAAACAGAACGGAACAAAGGCAAGGAATTGAAGTCTCGTCTTGACAAATGGCTGGGAGGGAAGGTACAATTACTCAGTTCTGCAGAAACACACACACACACACACACACACACACCCTCCAACTTGACTTTTTAGCCCTCCAGAAAATTGGGTAGTGAAAATTTTGGACAAGGTTTCCCAAGATCCATCCAAGACAGCTTGGAAGAATAGTTCCTAACTACAGACTTCAACTCCCAGAATTCTCATCCATGGCCATGCTGACTCTGGAATTCTGGGATTTCAGGTCCATCTACTTGGACATGCCCCAGATTGGGACACAACGCCCTACAAAAATCCAGAAACGTTTCTGGTGGTGTCCTTTTCTTGACGTGTCTACTTTTGCCCCCCCCGGGGATATCTTCTTGAGAAATTGTAGAATTCAAGTGTGTTGAGTTAAGAAAACAGACCCACCACCATTTCCCCCGTCATCTTCTCACCAGGTAGCCGATAGGTGACTTTTTGGACTTGGAGAACTTCTCTAGATCTTCCCAGGCCCCTTGTTCTGCCAAGGCACTGATCTTCAGCCACCAGAACCTGTCAAGACAGCAAGGGAACAGATCAAGAACAAACATCTTCATTAGAATAGAACAGAGTAGAGTAGAGTAGAGTAGAGTATTGAATTGAATAGAGTACAATAGAATAGAATTGAGTAGAGTGAGTAGACTAGACTAGACTAGACTAGACTAGACTAGAATAGAATAGAATAGAATAGAATAGAATAGAATAGAATAGAATAGAATAGAAATGGAATTCTTTATTGGCCAAGCGTGATTGGACACACAAGGAATTTGTCTCGGTGCAGATGCTCTCAGTGTACATAAAAGAAAAGAGACATTCGTCAAGAGTCAAGAATCATCAGGTACAACACTTAATGATAGTCATGGGGTACCATAAGCCATCAAATCAGACTAGGAAACAGTCCATAAAAATCGTAAGGATACAAGCGACAAAGTTATAATCATACAGTCATAAGTGGGAAGAGATGGGTGAAAGGAAGGATGGGAGGATTAATAATAATAGTAATGCAGACTTAGTAAATAGTTGGACCATGTTGAGGGAATTATTTGTTTAGCAGAGTGATGGTGTTTGGGAAAAACTGTCCTTGTGTCTAGTTGTTCTGGCATGCAGGGCTCTATAGCGTCGTTTTGAGGGAAGGAGTTGAAACAGTTTATGTCCGGGATGTGAGGGGTCTGTAAATATTTCCACAGCCCTCTTTTTGACTCATGCGGGATACAGGTCCTCCCTGGAAGGCAGGTTAGTAGTAATTGTTTTTTTCTGCAGTCCTAATTATCATCTGAGGTCTGTGTCTGTCCTGTTGGGTTGCAGAACCAAACCAGACAGTTATGGATGTGCAGATGACAGACTCAATAATTCCTCTGTGGAACTGGGTCAGCAGCTCCTTGGGCAATTTGGCCTTCCTGAGTTGGTGCAGAAAGAACATTCTTTGTTTTGCTTTTTTGATGACATTTTTGATGTTGGGTGTTCATTTTAGGCTTGAGATATAGAACCTAGAAATTTAAAGGTCTCTACTGTTGATTCTGTGTTGATACTGCAATACAGTCTCAGCTGTATACTAGTTAGTGTATCTGCCTCCAATTTGAGATTCTCCAGATGTGTTGGAAGACACACGTGATTTTTTTGAGGAAAGCTGAGCGAGAATATATGAGTTATCTCATTCCAGTCCATCTTCATACAGAGTTTAAGTCAGGGGGTGTCCAATTTTGGCAACTTTGAAAGCTGTGGACTTCAACTCCCAGAATTCCCCAGCCAGCCCTCCGGAGGCTGAAAACAGGCACTTCCGGTATTTCCGGAAGGCCTGTTTTTCAGCCTCCCGAGGCTACAGAGGTTCCCCTTGAGCCTCCGGGAGGGCAAAAACGGCCTCCAATGGGCCAAAAATCAGTTGGGAGGCATGTGCGTGCACAGTACAGCTGAGGGGGCGGGGCGGGGGGCATTGTGGGCACCGCCATGCTGGTTTCGGCACACCACAAGAAAAAGGTTCGCCATCACTGGTGTAGAGTTTCCTGCTTGAACAGGGGGGGTTGGACTAGAAGACCTCCAAGGTCCCTTCCAACTCTTTTTGACATGATTCCCTTAACAGCCGGGACAGGAAAGATCGTAAAAATGGGCCAAAACCCATTTGACAACTGTCTTGCTTAGCAACAGGCTCAATCGTGGTTGTAAGCCGAGGACTACCTATTCTATCTCGAGTCACCTGGATTAACCCATCCCGGTTTATTCCTGAGTGGTAGCGAATCAGAACTCCGAGAAGGAATAGGCCCGCCCGTCTGTTGTGGTTCGTCAGCAGCAGGTGCGGATGGCTGAGGTCTCGGAGAGCGAGGACTTGGATGAGGGGCCTGTATGTGATGCAGGGATGGGGCCAGGATCCTCAGGGCGTGGGGTGCTGCCTTCGGAGCTTGTGGAGGCTGGCAGCAGTGAGGAAGAGCACCCTGAGGAGCCTCTGCCCAGTGTGCGTGCGCATAGGGCTGCTCAAAGGAAAGAGCAGCTGCAACAGCACAGGGGATGCGGGAGTAAGGCTGCAAGGTAATGCCCCCCCCTTTAAGAGATAAAAGCCAGCGGAGAAACCGGAGTTCTGTGCAGGAAGCAAATAAGTTTTTCCACTCAAGCTTTGTGGACGTTCGGAATATCTTTGTGTTTGAAGACTCTTTGTGTTTGAACTATTTCTCGGCAACTTCATCTAGCGTTCTTGGCAGCCTCGCACCACCTCGGCAAGGCTCGTTCTTATCAGAGACGATTAGTTTGAAACAACCTTTTCACCGGGAAGGAACGGAATTCGTAGAGAATCGTTAAAAGGTTTTGCTGTTCCCTCCGTTTCGTGTTTGTTTCCTTGGAACCAGGTTTGGGTCAGAACACTTTCAAGCCAGCTGGTGTGGGGTAAAGGGTTCAAGCCCTTTGCCCTGGGCTTCCCGAACCTCAGCCCTCTCCCCGGGACTGTCCTCACCGTTTATCGGGGATACGGAAGTCCCGGTACAGATGCTCAGCAAGCTTGTGCTTCCCATCCAGAATGAGGTTGTAGACGGTGTCGTGCAGAGAAAGGTCCACGTAGGGTTTGTCGAAGTCGTCCTGAAAGCGACGCTGTTGACGCAACAGCTTGATCTGGTCTTCGGAGGCCTGGTGAGCAGAAGAAGGAAAAAGCACAGTTGCTTTCCGGATGGGTCTAGGACAATTTGCCGCAGTCAGATTTGCCACGGCCAAATCGCCACAGTCAACTTTCCACAGTCCAGCCAACTCACTACGGCCAACTCACGACAGAGAACTCGCCACGGCCATCTAGCCACGGCCAACTCACCACAGCCAGCTTGCCACAATCAACTCACCACGCCCAAATCGCCACAGTCAGTTCATCATAGTTCGCCGTGGCCAAATTGCCACAGTCAGTTCACCACAGTCAACTTACCACAGTCAACACACCATGGCCAACTTGCCATGGACATCTAGCCACAGCCAACTCACCACAACCAACTTGCCACAATCAACTTGCCACAGTGAACTCACCACAGTCAATTTGCTACAGTCAACTCACCATGACCAACTTGACCTAGAGAACTCGACACAGCCATGTAGCCATGGCCAACTCACCATGACCAACTCACCAAAGCCAACTTGCCACAATCAACTCACCACGGCCAAAGCACCAGTCAATTCGTCATAGTCAATTCGCCACGGCCAAATCGCCACAGTCAACTTGCCACAGTCAACACACCATGGCCAACTCACCACAGCCAACTTGCCACAGTCAACTCACCACAGAGAACTCGACACAGCCATCTAGCCACAGCCAACTCTCCATGACCAACTCGCCACAGTCAACTTGCCACCAATCAACTCACCATGGCCAACTCGCCATGGCCAACTCACCACAGTCAATTCTCCACAGTCAACTCACCATGGCCAACTTGACCCAGAGAACTCGCCACAGCCATCTAGCCATGGCCAACTCACCATGACCAACTCAACACAGTCAACGTGCCACCAATCAACTCACCATGACCAACTCGCCACAGTCAACTTGCCACCAATCAACTCACCATGGCCAACTCGCCATGGCCAACTCACCACAGTCAATTCACCACAGTCAACTCACCATGGCCAACTTGACCCAGAGAACTCACCACAGCCATCTAGCCATGGCCAACTCACCATGACCAACTCAACACAGTCAACTTGCCACCAATCCACTCGCCATGGCCAACTCACCACAGTCAATTTGCCACAGTCAACTCACCATGGCCAACTCGCCATAGACCAACTCACCACAGTCAACTTGCCACCAATCCACTCGCCATGGCCAACTCACCACAGTCAATTTGCCACAGTCAACTCACCATGACCAACTCACCACAGCCAACTTGCCACCAATCAACTCACCATGGCCAACTTGACCCAGAGAACCCGCCACAGCCATCTAGCCATGGCCAACTCAGCATGACCAACTCACCACAGCCAACTTGCCACAATCAACTCACCACGGCCAAATCACCAGTCAATTCGTCATTGTCAACTCGCCACGGCCAACAGAAATTCTGGTCACAATTGCAATTGTAAGTCAAGGTTGACCAGAGGTGGTATTCAGCAGGTCCTGACTGGTTCTGGAGAACCGTTAGCGGATATTTTGAGTAGTTTGGAGAACCGGTAGCAGAAATTTTGAGTAGTTTGGAATATCACCTTCGACTGGTTAGTGGGGGGTGAGGATTTTACAGTATCCTTCCCCTGCCACACCCACCAAGCTACACCCACAGAACCAGTAGTTAAAAAAATTTGAATCCCACCCCTGAGAATCAGGCTCTCTTTGGCCCTCGGGGCCTTGTTCCCTCACCTTGGCTGCAAACTCATTCTTGGCTTTGTAGTACTCGTCGACTGCGTTCTGAAGACTGGCCACACGCCCCTCGATCCACTGAGGAAGAAAGCAGATCCTGCAGGTTGAATCTACTTTGTAAAAAAAAAAAAAAAATCCCCGAAGCCAAAGTACTTAAATAAAAAAATCAAAGCACTAACAAGAGGAGTAGGCCAACTTGTTTTTCCAAAGAACCTGAAGGCAGGATAAGAAGCAACGGATGGAAGGAGAGAATGAGAGAAGAGACTGGAAGGACAGCTGTCTAAAATAGTATAGGGTTTCCTGCCCGAAGGGGTTAGACTAGAGGACCTCCAAGGTCCCTTCCAACTCTCTTATCCTCTTCTCTTCTGTCGGCTTCCCTTTCCTAATACTTCCAGGCCCACTTCCGGAGATTTCAACCAGAACCTTAAGGACTAGAAACTTTCAGAGAGCAAGAGAGGGATCATGAAACTTAATTAATCGTGGTTTGTCTATCTCCCCTTTTAACCACAAATGCAAAAGATTTGCAGGCTACTTGGGAGAACGTGCAACGCTTCTAATATTAGAAAAATATTAGAATGTGCAGAAATGAACAGATTAGCACTTGCAATTAAAGAGAAGGAGCGAACTGAGATTATAAGATATGGGAACTATTTTATCAATGGCTAGAGGAAAAAATATGAAAGCTAGAAATAGCTAATAGATTAGTGAAATATGGAAAATAGGTTTACAGAAGTAAACATGCTAAGAAGAGGAGCATTATAGTAATGGAGATGTTATGTATGTTAATAAGATAACAAGAATAGAGAATGAATACCAAAGTAATGAACATGGATGTACATTTTAATTGTTATTGCACTCTGTCTGTCTGTCTTTCCATGTGTCTGTCTATCTATCAATCTATCTATCCACTATATTTCCATTGTTTGTCTGTCTTGTCTATCTATCTGTCTGTCTGTCTGTCTGTCCGTCTATCATCTATTGATCTATCTATCCACTATATCGCCACTGTCTGTCTGTCTGTCTGTCTGTCTATCATCTGTCTATCATCTATCACTCAATCTATCCACTATTTCTCCATTGTCTGTCTGTGTGTGTCTGTCTGTCTATCTATCGTCTATCTGTCTGTCTATCATCTATCAATCAATCTATCCACTATATCTCCATGTGTCTGTCTATCTATCTGTCTGTCTGTCTATCATCTATCAATCTATCTATCTATCCACTATATCTCCACTGTCTGTCTGTCTGTCTGTCTGTCTGTCTGTCTGTCTGTCTGTCTGTCTGTCTGTCTATCTGTCTATCTATCTATCATCTATCTGTCTATGATCTATCAATCAATCTATGCACTATATCTCCATTGTTTGTCTGTCTGTCTGTGTCTGTCTGTCTATCTATCATCTGTCTGTCTACCTATCATCTATATCAATCTATGTAATTTATCTAATCTCAATCTCTCTCTCTCTCCCTCCCTCCCTGCCTCCCTCCTCTGGATCAGAATCTGCCAGGCGTTTTTCCATGCCCGCTGCCCCGTTGCAACGGCACCTACCTTCTCACTGACGTAGCTGCTACGGACGTGGAAGTTGCCCAGTTCTTGGTGGTTGTCGTCTTGATTGTAGAGGTCTTTAAGTGTGTTGGGCTCCTTATGTTTGCAGAACTGAGGAGGGACAAGAGCCGTACATGAAAAAGGTTGGGTATAAATTGATTCATTGTCCTCGTTCTCATAGCTCTTCATGTTTTTTCTATTTAAGAACCTTTTCATTTTTTTAAATTACATTTGTTTTTATTAAATTAAATGTATATGCTTCCCCTCTCGCCCCCTGGAGTAAGTCTAGGAGGCTTAAAACACATTATTTGGAGACTTTTACCTCAGATCTATTTTATCTTATTTATTTTATTTATTTCCTTATTCGTGGGCCCAAAGTTTGAGCAGAGGCCGTCAACCTTAGCCACTTTAAGATGTGTGGACTTCAACTCCCAGAATTCCTCAGCCAGCTATGCTTTAGGGCCACAACATGGCTGCCATGCTGTCTGGGGAATTCTGGGAGTTGAAATCCACAAGTCTTAAAAGTGCCCAAGTTTGGAGACCCCTGCTTTAGGGCCACAACATGGCTTCCGTGGTGGCTGGGGGATTCTGGGAGTTGAAGTCCACCCATCTTAAACTTGCCAAGTTTGAAAAAAACACTCTTCCACAGTGGCCAGAAACCCTTCACACACAGCAAGGAGGCTCGGAACTTGAATTTTTGGTTGGTCAGAGACACCCAGAATCCTCCAGCCCAAAATCTGAAGATGCGCAGATAAGGGTCCGGTCTGTTTCTCTCTATCTCGGCCGGCTTCTGTGCAGCCAGGCCAGCCCCAGCAACGAGAGCACGTGGCTCAAAAACCTCACCTGACGATAGAGACTCAACGCCACGGGCTGGTTCTGCAAAGCCATGAAGAAATCGCCCCGGCTGAGGTCGTCCTTCAGGCGCGAGATGACGGTGTAAACTGAGCAGGAAGAGGGGGGGGGCAAAAAAGAAAGGAAAGGAGAATGTTTGCCAGCCCGCTCCATCCAGCCTCTCGGCTGGGGAAGGTGGGGCCTGCAATTCGCAGCCGAGATAGCGGCTTTTAATTTGCGCTTGCGTTTCCCCTGGCAGGATATATTCTAGAGGAGGTTAGGGTGGAAAAAAAAATCCCTTTTTTTTCCCCTCCCCTCGCTGAGCTTGCCTTAGCATAAACTGCAGGGGCTCCAGAGGGAAAGATTGCTAAAATGGCTGGATATTCTGTATTTTTATTGCGATTCATTCTTTCCCTCCCTCTCTCCCTCCCTTTCTCTCTCCCTACTTACCTTGATATCTCTCTATATCAATATCCATCTCAATATATAACTATCATCTATGTAAGTATTTAGGTATCCACCCACCCACCTTCATATCTATTGCAATATCGTTGTCTATATTTATCATCTCTCTCATCTATCTATTATTTATCTCTCATCTATCTCTATCTTTCATCTCTCTATCTCATCTATATCTATTTATATCTTACCTCTCATCTCTCATCTCTCTATCATCTATCTCTATATATCTCTATATATCTCCATCCATATCTATCTATCTATCTATCTATCTATCTATCTATCTATCTATCTATCTATCTATCTATCGTCTACCTCTATATACCTATCTCTATATATCTCTATCCATCCATATGTCATCTATCTATCTATCTATCTATCTTATCTAATCTATCTATCTATCTATCTATCTATCTATCTATCTATCTATCTATCTTACTTATCATCTACCTCTATATACCTATCTCTATATATCTCTATCCATCCATATGTCATCTATCTATCTATCCATCCATCCATCCATCCATCCATCCATCTATCTATCTATCTATCTCTCATTTCTCTCTCTCTCTCATCTATTTCTTATCTATCTCACATCTGTAATCTATATCTGTCTGTCTGCTGTCTATTATCACTCTCTCACACACACATATATCTACCTACCTATCTCTCATCTCTCTCATTTCTCTCTCTGATCTATCAATCTATTTCTTATCTATCATCTATCTATCTCTGTCTGCTGTCTATCATCTCTCTCTCTCTCACACACACACACACACATCTACCTATCTCTCATTTCTCTCTCTCTGATCTATCTATTTCTCATCTATCTATCTGTATCTGTCTGTCTGCTGTCTATCATATATCATCTCTCTCTCTCTCTCAATCTCTATCTTCTCTCTCTCTCTCTCTCTCTCTCTCTCCATCCTTCCCTCCCCTCCCCCTCCGATTTACCCAGGTCACTGTCCCCGCTCTCGATGGCTCTGCTCAACGCTAGCTGGTTTCTATTCATGGTCAGCAAAAGAGGAACCTGCTTTCCTGGCCTGGGTTCGTATTCCAGCAGCTGCAAAAACAACAACAACAAAAAACCCCACAAGGTTTCCATCATGAAATTCTGGGAGTTGTTTGAAGTCCAGGCTTCTTCAAGTCGCCGAGGGTGAAAAAACACTGATCTAGCAGGGCAACTTAGGACGTTGTTCTCGCTGACTGTGGCTGGGCCCAGTCCGCCTGCAGAATGCCTAGATCCAAGCTGAAGCTATCTGGGATTTTTCCAGGCGGGCGAGACGAACGCCTCGCATCTCGAAAGGTAGCATGTCAGGGAAATGGCCAGGAGGGAACCCACCCCTCTGAACAGTGGAACAGCTTCCACCAGAAGTTGTGGTGTTCCAACATGGGAGGTTTTTTCCAGAAGACACTGGACAGCCACCTGTCTGAAATGGTATAGTATTTTCTGCTTGGACAGGGGGTTGGACTAGAAGACCTCCAAGGTCCCTTCCAGCCCATTCATCCTATTCCTATTGAGAGAAGCCCTGTTGTTTCCTGCTTCTTAGACCCTCCTTCCTTCCCAGGCCTTCTTCGGGACGGATCACAACCCATTTCCCTCGAACCTTGATAGCCAGCTCTGGCCGGCTGCTCTCGTAAGCCTGCGTCGCGATGTCCGAATACGAAATGCCCACGGCGTCACCGAGTTTCTGGTTGATGACTTGGGCCAATTCCTCGTCTGATTTGTCTCTCTGTTGAACCTGAGAACGAAGAGGTGGGTGTTAAAAACGCCATTTCAGGCCATCCGCGCTTAGCGACTGTTCGCAGTTACGAACGGAGGGGACTGACAACTGGCGCCCGAAGTTAAGAACCGTTGCGTCAAGATGCAATTTCGGGGGAAGGTGGGGGGAAGGACTTGGGCAGGCTGTTCCCACTTAATGACGGCTTTCTGGATCGTACCTTGTAACAGGCCCAGTGGGCCAAAATCCGGCTTATTCCTTGGAATTCGGAGAGACGGAGATACTCGCAGATCTTGATGGCGATGGGATACAGTCTTCTTAAAACCACCCTAAAACACAACGGCTGAAGGGTCAGGTCACACGGCTAGAATACAAGCCGTGGTTTGTGACAGGCGTGCATTCCCATGGAACAGGGCTCAGTCTTTAACCGGGAGCCAAAAGAGAGCCTCCAGCTTTAGGGACAGGCTATTTTGGCTACAAAAAGCCAGTTTAGTATAGTGGCTGAAGGTGCCAGGGGACTTTGGGCCAATCACTAGGAGACTGTGAGTTCTAGTACTGCCTTAGGCATGAAAGCTGGCTTGGTGACATTGAGCCAATGACCAGAAGACAGTGAGTTCTAGTTTCGCCTTAGGCATGAAAACTGGCTGGGTAACTTTGGGCCAATGACCAGGAGATGGTGAATTCTAGTTCTGTCTTAGGCATGAAAGCTGGCTGGGTGATTTTGGGCCAATCACCAGGAGACAGTGAATTCTAGTTCTGTCTTAGGCATGAAAGCCAGCTGGGTGATTTTGGGCCAATGACCAGGAGACAGTGAATTCTAGTTCTGTCTTAGGCATGAAAGCCGGCTGGGTGACTTTAAGCCTGTCAATCTATCTTAACCTCAAGAAGGAGTCAATGGCCAACCAGTTCTAAACAAACTTGCCAAGAAAACTATCCAGGATGTCTCGAAGAATCAACCAAATTGAACTTATAATAATAATAAGAAGAAGAAGAAGAAGAAGGAGGAGGAGGAGGAGGAGGAGGAGGAGGAGGAGGAGGAGGAAGAAGAAGAAGAAGAAGAAGAGGAAGAGGAAGAGGAAGAAGAAGAAGAAGAAGAAGAAAAAGAAGAAGAAGAAGAAGAAGAAGAAGAAGAAGAAGAAGAAGAAGAAGAAGAAGAAGAAGAAGAAGAAGAAGAAGAAGAAGAAGAAGAAGAAGAAGAAGAAGAAGAAGAAGAAGAAGAAGAAGAAGAAGAAGAAGAAGAAGAAGAAGAAGAAGAAGAAGTAGTAGTAGTAGTAGTAGTTGTTCTTGTTGAGAAGGTTCTGGAGAATGGAAAAGCCAAGATCTTGTGGGACTTCAGAATTCAGACGGACAGGCACTTGGCCCACCACACGCCTGACATAACAATAGTTGAGAAGAAAAAGGGTTTGGTTCATTGACATGGCAATACCTGGTGACGCACGAATTGAAGACACGCAGCAAGAAAAAAAATCACAAAGTATCGGGACTTACAAATTGAAGTTGAGCGACTTTGGAAAAAGAAATCGTGTGTTATCCCAATTGTAATTGGAGCCCTTGGAGCAATACCTAAAGGGCTGCTTTGCTATTTGGAAATCCTGAATTTATCAGGCTTGAATACCCTGATTCAACAAAAAAAACCACCCTACTTGGAACAGCTTATATCCTCCAATGCTACCTAGACAGTTCCTAGTTCCTTGGTTAGGACTCTAGCTGTTGAGCTACCAACCAGCCCCAAAGGCTGTGAATCTCGCCAAACTAATAATAATAACAATAATATAAAAAACAATTTTGACTTCTACCGATGTTCAGCTTCAGACTCTAGTAAGCCAGAGCAGCCCTTAAACTGAGATTGATCCAGATTTGTCCGTTTTTAGATGGAAAAGAGGAGGGAAATTAACCCAAACGTGCAATACATTTATAGGAGAAATTAAGTTACCTATCCAGTAAAACCTCCTTGGTCAGCTGTTTATATCTGTAAATCATCTGTTAAGAATTTTCTAGGATTCGTTGGTTCACATATCTTGAAGGAAAGGAGATCAGAAGCTTGTATGTTACCCCTCCCCAAATTACAGGCAGACCTCGACCATCCATTTAGTGACTGAAGTTAAAATTGGATCAGAAAAAAAGTAACTTATGGCCTGTTTTCACACTTACGACCATTGCAACATCCCCTTGGTTACATGATCCAAATTCAGACATTTGGCAACTGACTCATACTTACAACGGCTGCGCTTGGCCCGGGGCCACCTGATCCTCTTTTACGACTGTCTGATGAGCAAACTCAACGGGGGAAGCCAGATTCGCTTAATGACTTGCCGAACCACCGTGAGACAAAAGGTCATAACATGGGGCAAAACTCACTTAACGGCCCCGCCGAGCCTCCATTGGGGTCGTAAATCGAGGACCCCCTGTCTTTTTGTTGCTTTGATGAGAAAGCAAATTTTTGCATGATTAAAAACGGAGGGACAAAAAAATTGTGTGGTGGGGGGGGGAATCCGGTTTCCCGTGATCCATTTTGGTTCCGCCATCCGGAAAGGATACTGGTCGAAGCTGAGGGGCATCCCAATCTGGTAATCTCGCACGGCGTTAAGCACTCGCAGATCTCGGCAGGTTTCGACAAAATGTTCCGGTGCGTATTTGTCGATGAAGCATTTTCCAAAAGAGGCTGCCTACAAGGCGAGAGAAAGAAAAGAGTGAACGAAGGAACTGTTTTCTTCTTTAAAAGCGCAAGTTTGTAGTCCTTATGGTTATCAAGTGGGAAAAGCTTGCAAAGGGAATCCTCGGAGTGGAATCCACCCATCTTAAAGCTTGTTGGTTGGAGGATTCTGGGAGTTGAAGTCCACCCATCTTAAAGCTTGTTGGTTGGAGGATTCTGGGAGTTGAAGTCCACCCATCTTAAAGCTTGTTGGTTGGAGGATTCTGGGAGTTGAAGTCCACCCATCTTAAACCACGGTGGCTGGTGGATTCTGGGAGTGGAAGTCCACCCATCTTAAAGCTTGTTGGTTGGAGGATTCTGGGAGTTGAAGTCCACCCATCTTAAACCAGGATGGCTGGGGAATTCTGGAAGTGGAAGTCCACCCATCTTAAACCAGGATGGCTGGGGAATTGTGGGAGTTCTTAAACCACGATAGCTGGGGAATTCTGGGAGTGGAAGTCCACCCATCTTAAACCAGGATGGCTGGGGAATTCTGGGAGTGGAAGTCCACCCATCTTAAACCAGGATGGCTGGGGAATCCTGGGAGTTGAAGTCCACCCATCTTAAACCACGATGGCTGGGGAATTCTGGGAGTGGAAGTCCACCCATCTTCAACTTGTCAAGCTTGCTAACCACTGGTCTATCCCAACCCTCCCTCTGTTCTCCCACCTGAGCAAAGGGCTGGTCCCAGACCCTCTGCAGGGGTTTACCTGTCCCCTTCTTACCTGGAGCAGAGCTTTCTGGATGGGCGGGGAATGTTCATAGCTGGCTGCTTTAATGCATTGCTCAACAGCCTCCGAAAGCAGTTTCTGGTCCTTGATTTCACGCAGGTATTCATCCGCCTTCTGGCTTTCTTTCTGACAGGAGAGACGAACACAACCCGTTTAAATTTGGCGCTCAGCTGTGGTCATAATTCAAGGACCACCTGGACAGAATTGACTACAACTGAGTCCAACATTTTTTGGCTGCTAAGCGAGAAAGGCGATAAGTGAATTTTCCTCCATTTTTACAACCTTCCTTGCCACTGTTGTATATTCTATTCTATTCTATTCTATTCTATTCTATTCTATTCTATTCTATTCTATTTTCTATTTTCTATTCTGTTCTATTCTATTCTATTCTATTCTATTCTATTCTATTCTATTCTATTCTATTCTATTCTATTCTATTCTATTCTATTCTATTCTATTCTATTCTATATTCTATTCTATATTCCATTCTTTTCATTGCAGTCATACATCGAGGACAAGACAGATTTTTCTAGCATTTTTCGTTCCAGCCCTTCTGAGTCGCCTTATTTTACCTCATACTCTTTCTGAGCCTCGAGCAGCAAGGCCCCGGGCGACATGGAGGCGATTTTGAAGATCTCCTCACTGGCCTCTGAAAGAGAAAATGGGGTGGGAAGTCTCGACTATCGACTATTTAAACGTCGGGGGAAAGTTTCTAGTCCTCTTCGTTCACATTTGGACTATTTAAACCAGGGGTCTCCAACCTTGTCAACTTTAAGCCGGGAGGACTTCAACTCCCAGAATTCCCCAGCCTCCAGGCTGAAAGCTGACAAGGTTGGAGAGCCCTGGTTTAAACTTCAGGGAAAGTTCCTAGTCCTCTTTGTTCACGGTCGAGCCAGGTAAACCCACCTGGGATCTCATGGAGGAATTCGTGGGTGGAGCGAGAGAAAATGCGCACCCCGTCCAGCTCTGGGACCAGGTGCGAATCCTCGCTCAGAGGGTATCTTGAGGGTTAAGCGTTAAGGAATCGCGGAGCTGACCTTCGCAAATCGACGGGAGAACGATGACCTCTGCTGATCCTTGCTATGAGCCCCAACCTCCAGAGACCCCAGAACTCCAGCCACATCCTAAGGTAGACTGGTTCAAACCATGGAGGCCCCGCGTTCTGCCTGGTTGCAAAGTCAACCAGGTTCTCCAGGGCTGCTTTTGAGTTTTGAGTTAGGATACTGGATGCTTTGCTGGTCGCTTCCAGCCACCACAAGGCACCGGTCCCAGGCCATCACAACAGCACGCTGCCGGCTGTGCTGTCGAGTACACCTGTCATGTTAAGGTGAAAAGAACAAGAGTCAGGAGGGGCCTTGGAGGTCTTCTCGTCCAGCCCACCTTCTCAAGCAGAAGACCCCCTACTATGTCAGACATAAATGGCTGTCCCATCTCTGATTAAAATCCTCCAGCAATGGAGCACCCATAACTTTTGGTGGCAAGGAGTTCCTCTGGCTAATTATTATAACTGTCAGTAAATTTCTCCTTAGTTCTAGGTTGCTTCTCTCCTTGATTAGTTTCCATCCGTTGCTTCTTGTCTTGCCCTCAGGGGCTTTGGAGAATAGCTCGACTCCTTCTTCTTTGGGGCAGCCCCTGAGATATTGGAAGACATCCTATCATGTCTCCCCTGGTCCTTCTTTTCATTAGAGTAGACCTACCCAGTTCCTGCAACCGTTCTTTGTATGTTTTAGCCTCCAGTCCCCTAATCCTCTTTGCGGCTCTTCTCTGCACTCTTTCTAGAACAAAGTCCTCAAACTTGGCAAGTTTAAGACTTGTGGGCTTCAACTCCCAGAATTCCTGGGCTAACATGGAATTCTGGGAGTTGAAGTCCACAAGTCTGAAAGCTGTCAAGTCTGAAGACCCCTGAATTCTATCATCTATCTGTCTGTCTATTGTCTCTCCATCCATCCATCCATATCTATCCATCCATCCATCCATCCATCCATCCATCCATCCATCTCTATCTCTCTATCCATCCATCTCTCCATCCATCCATCCATCTCTATCTATCCATCCATATCCACCCACCCATCCATCATCTATCACAAGGGTCTTCCAACTGGGCAAGTTGAAGACTTGTGGACTTCAACTCCCAGAATTCCTGAGCTAACATGACTGGCAGAGGAATTCAGGGAGTTGAAGTCCACAAGCCTTAAAGCTGTCAAGTTTAAAGACTCCTGAATTTTATCATCTGTCTGTCTGTCTGTCTATTGTCTTCCCATCCATATCTATCTATCTATCTATCTATCTATCTATCTATCTATCTATCTATCTATCTATCTATCTATCCATCCATCCACCCACCCACCCACCCATCCATCCATCCATCTCTATCTATCTGTCCATCGATCCGTCATCTATCACAAGGGTCTTCCCACTTGGCCAGTTTAAGACTTGTGGACTTCAACTCCCAGAATTCCTGAGCTAACATGGACTGGAGGAGGAATTCTGGGAGTTGAAGTCCACAAGTCTTAAAGCTGTCAAGTTGGAAGACCCCTGATCTAGATCTTTATATAATCTATGTCACCCATCCTCTGTCTGTTTATCATCCAGCTAGCCAGCTAGCCATACACTCTATTTATCTCTCTATCTAGTTCTGTATCTAGATTTTTAAATAATCTATATCATCCATATCTATCTATCTGTCCGTCCGTCCGTCCATCCATCCATCCATCCATCCTATCAATCATCTGTTCCTCCCTCTGCCTTCCTTTCATCTGGCTAGCCCAAGAGTCTTCCAACTTGGCAAGTTTAAGACTTGTGGACTTCAACGCCCAGAATTCCTGCGCTAACGTGACTGGAGGAGGAATTCTGGGAGTTGAAGTCCACAACTCCCAAACTTGCCAAGTTTGAAGAAGACCCTTATTCTAGAGCCTCAACCCCTTTTTTATATCGTGGCCACCACAACTGTTGTACGTGGAGGACTGCTTGTAATAAATTTTAGGGAAAGGCAGAAGGAGCCCCGCGGTTTTAGGGGTGCTTACCAGGCCATCTGCTTGGGAGGCGATCGGTAGTCGCAAGTGAATTCAGCCATTTTTTCCTGACAGGAAGCAGAAGAAAAAGGCAACAAGGGACGGATGCAACCAAGCCGACTAATCGAAAAATATTTGCTTGGCTGTCTAAAGTTAGCTGCCTGGGGAATTCTGGGAGTCAAAGTCCACCCAATCTGCCAGAGGAATTCTGGGAGCTGAAGTCCACCCATGATGGCAGTGGAATTCTGGGAGTAGAAGTCTACCCAATCTGCCAGGTGAATTCTGGGAGCTGAGGTCCACCTATGATGGCAGGGGAATTCTGGGAGTAGATGTCCACCCATGATGGCAGGGGAATTCTGGGACTAGAAGTCCACCCATGCTGATGGGAATTCTGGGAGCTGAAGTCCACCCAATGTGCCAGGGGAATTCTGGGAGCTGAAGTCCACCCAATCTGCCAGGGGAATTCTGGGATTTGGATCTCACCTTTAAGTTCGACCGGCCCATCCAGACGTAGCCGGTGTTGGTGAAGAGTGCCAAAAAACGGTGGTTGAACGACACGGCCATCCTGAGGAAGGAACCGGCGTGGGGACTGAGCCCAGGCAGGGTCTACAAAAAGGAAAGGAGACCACCGGGCTAAATTCAAGACCCCGATGCCATTCCCCAAATTGACTCATCCCCTTAGGGTTGCAGGTCGTTGATTTTCAACCCCCGTCGGGCCCATGATTGTGGTCATTAAAATGAGCCAGGATCCATTTTATGACCTTTTTGTGGCGGACATGAAGTGAATCCTGGTTTCCCCATTGGCTTGGCTTGGCGGAAACCCTCTGGGAAAGACACGCATGGCGATCCCATGACCCCTGGATGCTGCACCTGTCACAGATATATGTTGGTTGTGCCAGACACTCAAATTCGGGGCAAGTGGCCATGGAGATGCTGCAAGTGTGAGGCAAATAACCCCTTTTTTTCCCAGCACCATAGGAACTCTGAACGGCCACTAAACGAGTGGACATAAACCCAAGTCCTACAAAATAGGGTCAAAATTCAAATTCAGCAGCAGAGATTCCCTGGAAGGAGGTTCCCCAGGCCAGACAATTGAGACGGACAGATTTCCAAGATAAGGAAATCCTGGTGACTCCTAAAATGGCGGCTTCTTTTTATTTTGTATTTGTTGTTGTTGCCGGTGGTGGGGTTTTGTATCCCATCTTGGCTGCTCAGATTCTTACAAAATTACTCTTACAAATAACTCAAGGTGGTGAATGTCTCGAATTCTCCTCCTGCCTCCTTTTTTCCCTGCTACAAGAGCCCTGACTCTGAGGGAGAGGAGGAACAGCCGACAAGGAGTGGAAGTGGGGCTCCGGAGGTGGTGGAGGAGGCTGGGGAAGGGCAGAGGCCGGCTGGGCAGTCAGAGGAGGACCCAGGCCCATCCCCTCTCCATCCTAGGGCAGGCAGGGAGGAGAGGATAAGGGAGAGACATGGTCTATGGGGGAGGAAAGGGCCTTGATCCCCTTCATGGGCTGCAGCTGTGACAACTGGATAAGAGGAAGGGCCTGCGTATGGGTGAGCGCAGGAAACAAAGCATGGAAATATCTCTAGTTTATGGTTCCTCTCTGAGTCTGGCGCGGACGTCCTCCAGCCCTTATCTTGCCTGGTTTTGTGTTGCTTTTTCCCTTCTTCTTGTGTGGGAGGTTTTTTTTGGCTTCCGTCAAGAATATTCAGAGCTTGGAAACCAAGCGAAGGAATAAAAGGGGCTTCACTTGTTGTCTGTAACTGTGTTTGTTTTGTATCCCCGCCCGGGGTCCTCACAGAACGACGTATTTTAGTATCAGCTGCATCCCGCTAACGCCAACATGGCCACTTCTAATAAATCAATTTTCTCTGAGAGATGTGGCTAGAGACTTTTGATTTGAACGGGGGTGGATTTGTTGGGAGTCCTGACACATGGTTTATGTAGTCAGGAAAGTGGTTAAGCATCCGAATTCCAGCCCCTGCAGAAATACCAACAATTTCAGAAAGAAAGGATTTGGGCAAACCTACCACCGGGTTGTAGGCTGCGTCATCCAGAAGGTACAGTTCTTGCCCGACCGCAAAGAAAATGTTGGTCACCCTGTTTTGACAAAGGACCGTCCAGCAGGAAGGGGGGCCTTGGAGACCTGGCCGGAGAAGGAGAAAAAGAGATCATCCATCTGAACTTGGGAGAGAAGAAACGTGGAACTTTGCCTGATAGCGACTGCCGTAAGGTCGCAAGTCCTCGGCTTACGATGAGAACGAAGCCCCCAAATTTCCATTGCTAAAGCGGGGATAGTTTGTTCAGCGAGATTTGTCCCCTTTTACGACCTTGCCTGCCACGGTCGTTAAGCGGATCACGGCCATTGTTAAGTTAGGAACACAGTTGCAAAAGGGGATCGTGTGATTCTGATACGCTGCGATCCTTATAAATATGAGTCCATTGCGCCAAGCGGATGGATTTTGATCGCGTGACCATGCAGACGCTGCAGCGGTCATTAAGTGCGAAAAACAGCCATAAGTCATCACTTTTCTCAGGGCCGTTGTAAACTTCGAACGGCCACTAAACGGGACTGTCGTTAAGTCGAGGACTACCCTCCATTTCTCACGGGTGTTTTTTTTTGCAGCTCGGAGCTCCAAGGCTCAACTCAGAGTAGATTCTGACTCCTGAACCACGAGGGCTAGAAACCTGAGACTTCCATTTTGCCTGAAACGTTGAAAAAGTCCCGTTTTGGCAACAACAGGTAACCCATCAATTTGCATAGGTTCGTTTAGCGACCGTTCAAAGTTGCAAAGGCAGTGAAATAAGGGACCCATGGCTGTGTTGCAGTATTCCACCCCCCCCCCATGGTCACATGATGAAAATTCGGACGCTTGGGCAAAATGGGACTCATACTTATGACGGTTGCAGTGTCTTGGGGGGTGGTCGTGTGATTTCCCTTTGGCGACTCTCTGGAGGCTTTTAATGCCATCTGCCAGAAATGGTGTAGGGTCTCCTGCTTGGGTGGGGGGTTCGACTAGATGATCTCCGAGGCCCCTTCCAACTCTGATTATCTGAATCTATAGCTACCTATCTGCCTGCCTGCTTACCTAGCTACCTTATCTATCTATCTATCTATCTATCTATCTATCTATCTATCTATCTATCTATCTATCTATCTGTCTATCTATCTATCTATCTATCTATCTATTTCCATCTCTCTATCTACTTGCCTATCGACCCACCTCCCTTGTCTGTCTGTCTGTCTGTCTGTCTCTCTTACTTACCTACCCATCTACCTTATCTCTCTATCGCTATCTACTTACCTACCTACCCACCTACCTTGTCTGTCTGTCTGTGTTTATCTCCATCTCTATCTCACTCTCTACCTCTCTCTTTCTCTATCTATCTATCCACCTACCTTATCTATCTGTCTGTCTCTCTTTCTCTCTCTATCTACTTATCTACCTACCCACCTACCTTGTCTGTCTGTCTGTCTATCCATCCATATCTATCTATCTATCTATCTATCTATCTATCTATCTATCTATCTATCTATCTATCTCCATTTCTCTATCTATCTACTTGCCTATCGACCCACCTCCCTTGTCTGTCTGTCTGTCTGTCTCTCTTACTTACCTACCCATCTACCTTATCTCTCTATCGCTATCTACTTACCTACCTACCCACCTACCTTGTCTGTCTGTCTGTGTTTATTTCCATTCCTCTCTCTCTCTCTATCTATCCACCTACCTTATCTATCTGTCTGTCTCTCTTTCTCTCTCTCTTTCTCTACTTACCTACCTACCCACCTACTTTGTCTGTCTGTCTGTCTGTCTGTCTATCTGTCCATCTATCTATCTTCTATCTATTATCTAAATACCTAGAAACAGATCAAGGAGAGATTCAACCTAGAAATAAGGAGAAATTTTCTGACAATGAGAACAATCCACCCATGGAACAGAAGTTGCCTTCAGAAGTTGTGGGAGCGCCATCACCGGAAACCTTCAAGAAGAGATTGGACTGTCCTTTGTCGGAAATGGTGCAGGGTCTCCTGCTTGGACAGGGGGTTGGACTAGATGACCTCCAAGGCCCCTTCCAAGTCTGTTAATCGTCGGTTAAGAAGCCAAGATAGGAGCCGGGTTTCTCTTAGCAACTGGGCGACTGTCTTAACCGTGGCAGAGATTCCCTTAACAACGGTTGAACAATGGGGCAAAATTGACTTAACTTATTTAACCAATGCTTCCCTTAGCCCCAGGTACATTGTGGGTCAATTTTGGCCGTTAAGTCGAGGACTACCTGCGCAGGGACCCCAAGCCGGTTCTCCACCCTCCCGGGACGGTGTGTCAAGGCTACGGAGACGCATAGGGGTGGGATTCAAAAATCCCAGAAACCGATTCGCTGCCCGGTTGCTGGGTGGGCACGGCCTACCGGAACTTCCGGGAGGGCTATTTTTCGCCTTTCCCAGAGTCCGGAGGCTTCCCTCGGGCCTCTGGGAGGGTGAAAACAGCCTCCCCTGGACTCCAGAGGCCTTCCGTAAGCCGGAAACGGGCCTGTTTCCAGACTTCTGGTCCTTCCAAGAGGGCTGTTTTCCCGCCTCCCAGAGCCTCCGCGCGAACCCGGCCCTTACCTCCATCCAAAATGGGCCGCGTGGAGACTCCCGGGAGAGGCGGGGTGGGGTGGAAGGGGCCAGCCAGTCGGTTCAACAACTAGTTTGGCGAACCAGATGCAAATTTAACACCCGGTTCTCCTGAACCGGTCTGAACCGGGGGAATCCCACCGGCGGAGCCGCACCTGGCACGACGGGAAGCTTCCGTAGTTTCATGTCATAGATGTTGTTGGCCAGGCTGAAGCGGTGTTGAAGGGCGGATAGGATGGCCAAGCCGGTGCCGTATGTCGTGTAGAAGACCCTGGCCTCCAGCACACGTTCCTGCACCACGTCCTGAGGGACAAAAGAGGAAAGAAGGACCTCAGGAGGAAGCGTGGATCTGTTCTGGTTCTGGTCCAAGGCCAGACAACGTTCTGACCTAGGCTTCCTTTCCATAAAACACGATCTTAGTTCCCGTCAAAAACCTTTTTTTTTATTTCCCACGGCTGCGACTTACGTTCATTCACAGCCTGCAAGGCTTCGCAAACGGTCTTTCAGAAAATAGAACAGAAGAGGAGTTGGAAGGGAACCTTGGAAGTCATCTAGTCCAACCCCCTGCTCAGGCGGGAGACCCTACACCATTTCAGAGAAGTGGCTGTCCTTCTGCTGCGGATTCCAGTCCTCCCTCCAGTTAACCCTGGGTTTATAGCAGAAGTCCAAAGGACCCATCGGATTTCACGCACCATGCAAAGCCCCGGATGTGGCTTGCTTCTTGGAGGCTTAGCCTGTGGCAAGAAGACTCCACGCACACAACCGTTGTCTTGAACCCAGGCTCCACCGCAAACCCTCCGCCCGCCGTCACTTACGTTGGTCATGGTGACTTTCTTCTTGAATTCGCCGAACAGGCTGTGGAGAAGGACGATTCCGTTCTCTTGGACGCTGAGCAGCTCCTCACTGGTGGTCCAGCCCAGGAACATCGCCGGAGAGTCCTTCCACTATTGGCAAAGAGAAGGAGGCGCTTGCAAGACTGGTCAACCACGGGTCCCGTCAGCCCCACCGGGTTCCTAGGCTTGGCTTTCTGCCTGGATCTTTAACCTCAGACGGTCGACTAACTTTAACCTCAGACAGTCTACTATTGGCCTCACCCCTTTCCTAAGCGCATAAGAGTACCCCTTTTCTGTAGGGGGGCGTGCATAAGCGCACCAACGTGCCTACCGTCCCTGTCCTATTGTTTCTTTTATATATATATATTTATTTTTCTTATAGGTATCCATGTATTCATAACTTTGTTTTTACTTATACTTATCTTATAAGCAATTGGCAAAAAAATAAAAAAATAAAAAAAAAATCTCAAGGTGTCCTTAACTTGGATTCCCATGTTACCCTCCCTTCGTCCACAGCAGCTCCTCTCTCTGGTGAAAACTACAACTCCCAGTATCCCCAGCCAGCTCTCCTAGTATCCCCAGCCAGCTGTTGCTTCGCCCCCTTGTCCCACCCAGGATCCCCAAACATTGACGGACTACATCTCCCATCCTGCTGAACAATGGCTTGAGTTGGTTTAGAACCAGGGGTGGGATTCAAAATTTTTGGCTAGATAGGTGTGGCCATGTGACTGGGTGGGCGTGGCTTCTTCTTTTTTGCAGCAACACCCCCTTTTTTGCCTCCTGAGTCTCAGGGAAGTTTCCTGGGCCTGGGCAAAAACAGCTGAATCAGAACAGCTGATCATGGTCATCAGAACAGCTGATCATCAAAATAGCTGATCATCAGAACAGCTGATCATCGGAACAACTGAAAGTCAGGAGGGGGAAACGACCTTAAGGAGTGACTGGGCGGGGGAGAATGCAGTCAGCGATGTCGGGCATGCACGATAAGGACTGATTGACGGGGAGGGGCGGGGCCAGCCAGGGGCACGATTTTCTGGTTCTCCAAACTGTGCAGAACCATAACAACCAGTTCAATAGAACCGGTCTGAACCAGTAGAATCCCACCCCTGTTTAGAACTGTTTTTTTTTTCCCTCAGGCTTGCTGACTTTTTAAGACCGGTGGACTTCAACTCCCAGAATTCCACACTGCTGCTGCTGGCTGTGGAATTCTGGGAGATGAAGTCCACAGGTCTTAAGAATCCACAAGCTTGAAAAACTGTGGTGTAGCATGACAATTATGGGACGTCCTCGATTTACAGCCACAATCGAGGCCCCAAGTTTATGTCGTTAAGTGATACATTTTTGTTAAGTAAGCCTTGCCCCATTCCACAACCATTCTTGCCATGGTTGTTAAGTGAATCCCTGCAGTTAGGAACATGGTTGTTAAGTGAATCTGGCTTCCTCATCGACTGGGCTAGTCAGGAGGCCGCAAAAGGCGATAATATGACCCGGGGACACTGCGACTGTCATAAATATGAGTCCTGTTGCCAGGCGTCTGAATTTTGATCCCATGACCCTGGGGACATTGCAACAGCCGTAAGTGTGAAAAACGGCCCTAAGTTGCTTGTTTCAGTGCTGTTGTAAGTGGGAACGGTGACTAAATGAACCGTCATAAGTCAAGGATTGCCTGGAACTGACCCCTGGGTCTTACTCACCACAACGCTGGCCAGCTGGATTCCCGAGGCAGAGTAGATCTCTAGAATAGGCCGGGAGCTGGGAGATTTCTCCTTCTTGTTTTTCATCAGGGCTACAAATTAAAATAATAATAATAATAATAATAGGAAGAAGGAGAAGGAGAAGAAACAAGAAGAAGAAGGAGGAGAAGGAACAAGAAGAAGAAACAAGAAGAAGAAACAAGAAGAAGAAGAAACAAGAAGAAACAAGAAGAAGGAGGAGGAGGAGAAGAAGAAGAAACAACAAGAAGGGGGGGGGGGGGGGGGGGGGGGGGGGGGGGGGGGGGGGGGGGGGGGGGGGGGGGGGGGGGGGGGGGGGGGGGGGGGGGGGGGGGGGGGGGGGGGGGGGGGGGGGGGGGGGGGGGGGGGGGGGGGGGGGGGGGGGGGGGGGGGGGGGGGGGGGGGGGGGGGGGGGGGGGGGGGGGGGGGGGGGGGGGGGGGGGGGGGGGGGGGGGGGGGGGGGGGGGGGGGGGGGGGGGGGGGGGGGGGGGGGGGGGGGGGGGGGGGGGGGGGGGGGGGGGGGGGGGGGGGGGGGGGGGGGGGGGGGGGGGGGGGGGGGGGGGGGGGGGGGGGGGGGGGGGGGGGGGGGGGGGGGGGGGGGGGGGGGGGGGGGGGGGGGGGGGGGGGGGGGGGGGGGGGGGGGGGGGGGGGGGGGGGGGGGGGGGGGGGGGGGGGGGGGGGGGGGGGGGGGGGGGGGGTTCTTCACAGGTTCTGTGGGCATGGCCTAATTTGTGGGTGTGTCTTGGTGGTCATGTGACTGGCTGGACATGGCTTATGTGTAAATATTATAAATATTCATGTAAATATTGATTTTTTTATTTAAAAAAAGAGCAACTTTAACCCAAAATCAAGCAAAGCGGGCAGGCAGATTGAGTTGCTCGCAGAATCACAGATTCACTCAGAGATCTACCGTTCTGCCATCTGCTACCTGAGTCTGCACTGAAAAATAGAAGCTTCAGTCCTAAGGAAGGTTCAGCTCTGCTTGTAGATTAGCTAGAAAGCAAGAAATCCAACAACTTCCTGCTTTCTAGCTAATCTAAATCTCCCGGCACAGCGGAAGAGCAGATGGTCAGGGGGAAAAATGGAAAAATAGCAATTTAGCAGGCAAGTTTGCTGGGTGTAAGGAGTGAGTAGGGAGTGGGCAGGGAAGGGAGGGGCCAGGTAGTAGCACGATTTGCCGGTTCTCCAAACTGCGCAGAATCGTAGCAATTGGTTCTATAGAACCAGTGTGACCAGGTAGAATCCCATCCCTGCATAAACTCCTGAACATACACAAAGCGAAAGGCAAGAAAAAGGATCAAAAGCAAACAAATAAAATAATCTCTGTATATAAAAGCGAAAGACCACTCACGCATCATCACAAAATCTCCACAACCGTAAAGCCTACAATCTTGAAATTTGGCATCTATGTTCCTCTTGGCTGCTAGGTGCTTGCTAAGGAAGGATTTTTCGAAACGGCCAACAGAGCATTTAGTATTTCCTATATTATTATTAAAATGCTCTGATGCTAAGGAGTTCTACTCCCCCTCCCCACCTGGAAAGAAATCTCTTCCAAATGCAAAACACAAGCAGAGGAGAAGAGTTTCGGTTTCACAGCAGCACCAAGCAGCTTTAGTACAGAACAGTTGAGTTAAGCCACACCCAGGTTCCTTGCTGTCTCCTTCTTGCTCATACAGCAAACACTGTTTCAGTTTCCAAACAGCCCTCAACTCTCTCACACACTGACAGGACTCTATCCAGATGAATACCGAAGGATGCTGGTAGGCCGAGGCAGAATTTTCCCCCCCCCACTTATTTTCCTCCCCACAAACTAAGCCTGACCACATAGTTTCGTAGCGGAGCACGGGGACCCAGCTTGTGCCTAAATAAATGAACTGCGGCTAGGATTGTATTTGCTAAAAATTGGAAAAATGAGAAAATTCCATCGCAGGAAGAAATTATTAAGAAAATATTGGAATGTGCTGAGATGAGTAGATTGACATTTGAAATTAGAGAGCAAGAGGATAAACAATTTTATAAAATTTGGGACCTTTTCTATCAATGGTTGGATGATAAAATATAATAATAGAATATTTAGAATGTTAGATAATAAGGAATATCTTTGTTTTTTCTTTTTCTTTTGTTATTTGACATCATATCTATAAAGTGTTTTTTAGGATAGGTTTGGTATGATTATATGATTTGTTATAGAATAAACTACCTAAATTATAGTTATCTCATAAAGTATGAATGAATAAAATCATAGTCAAATGATTTTTTAATAATGATATGAGGACATATAAGTTTGGATTGATAATACGAGTTATTATGCAATATAACTGTAATTGAGACTACGAAATGAATGCACAAAACTGATGAACCAACCGACACACTGTTTGTATATATGCATGGAAGAGAGCTGATGTTTTTATGCTTTGTTTTGTTTGTTTTTTAAAAAAACCAATAAAATTGTTTTCAAAAAAAAAATAAAAATAAATGAAATACCCCAGGAAAAGATAACAAAAAAAAGATGAATGGAGCCTCTCCCTACTTTATTTGACCTACGATGCTAAGTCTTTGTCATGCGTGGAGCAAAGTGGGGAGTTTGAAAGTGCAAAAAAAATA
This sequence comes from Pseudonaja textilis, assembly GCF_049901715.1. Classification (NCBI taxonomy): domain Eukaryota; kingdom Metazoa; phylum Chordata; class Lepidosauria; order Squamata; family Elapidae; genus Pseudonaja; species Pseudonaja textilis. Next base: position 3,934,138 of record NC_141995.1, read on the forward strand.
GAGAGAGAGAAATAAGAAAAATATACCCGTATTGTGGATTACTAGCAGTTCAGGATGCGAGGAATGTTTTGCAGCAAGAGGTAGAGGAGAGAAAAGAAAGGATTCTCACGTACCGATGGGGCCCCCATACGGAGCTGCAGCCACCAAATACTCTCGTAGGTCTTCCTTCAAATTCCAGCTCATGCTATAAAGTTCCAGTTTCCTAAAGAGGAAAGGCACGATTATTTTTATTTATCAATCTATCAATTTTATTCCCCCGCCCCCATACGCAAGAACTCTGGGTGGCTTACAACATCGATTAATTCAATAAGAGTAGATTTTTTTAAAAAAAATAACAATCGTAACTTAGCTTTTGTCTATCTGTCCTCCAACCACCTCCTCGTCCTTCTGCGTCAAGTGTTTTCGGTAAATTTAGATAACTATTTTTGCAACCTGATCATTTAAAATCAGATTAACTTAAAAAAAAAAAATACAGGAATTTAAAATTCTACTGAAAACCTCCAGCAACGCAGCTCCCACAACTTCTAGTAGCAAGCTGTTCCACTGGTTAATTGTTAGGTATCAGGAAATTTCTCCTTAGCTCCAGGTTGCTTGTCGAGGGATGATTGTCTATACTTATTCATGTTGTATTGTATTTTCTGCTGTGGATTGCACCAGTAGAGGCTAAACCAACTTCGTTGTATACATGATGTAGAATGACAACAGTAAAGGCTATTACTACTATGACTACGATTACTATTAGATTGCTTCTCTTCTGGATTAGTTTGCATCCGTTGCTTCTTGTCCTGCCTTTTGGTGCTTTGGAAAATAAGTTGACTCTGCCCCCCCTTCTTTGGGGCAGCCCCTCAAATACTGGAAGAGGCTATCATGCCACCCCTAATCCATCTTTTTTCCTTAAACTAGACATACCCAATTCCTGCAATCGTTCTTCCTGCATGTTTTATCCTCCAGCTCCCTAATCCTCTTTATTGCTCTTCTCTGCCCTCTAGAAAGATATTAATTTTATTTATTAAAAAAAATGTTGAGACTCTAGAAAGAGTCTTGTTAGGAATAACATAGGTTACCTAACGTAGTTTGGGTAAAATAATATATATAAACTATGATTGTAAGTTTAAGTGTGTGTCACTTTAAACTGCAAAGCATGTAATTTTGGGTGCGGTTGTGAAACCGCCATAAGAGGGAGCAAGAGAACCTGTTGGATTGCTGACGATTGCTGGTTTGCTGGATTGATGGTTTGCTAACTGCGTGTTCCCTACTGCTGAGTTGCTGTCGTCGAAGGAAGAAAGGAGGTTTTGACTTCTTCATATCTCTACTGCGAGGAGATATATTACTGGACTGATATTTGTAAGTTTACTGACCTCTTTTTTCGACACTGGAATTTGCAACTGAATAATCCCTGGATGGACTGAATTAGTAAATGATATATGGACTGTTTGACTATGCTATAACTCTTACTGGAATAAACTATTTAACTAGCACGGTGTATCTGTTTTACTGAGTGTAAGCTACAAAAACGTTTATCTCACATATTTTGCCTGCCTGCCTGACTGCCGTGCAGATTCTGCTAGGGTGTATCCCTAACAAGTCTCAACCTTTTTTAATAAATAAAATAAAAATAAATCCTTTATTGTCATTGTATGTATATACACAGTATACACATACCATGAAAATCACATAACACCCAGAGACCAACACGCACACAAACATGACAGTCCACCAAACACACCTCCACCAGCCAAAAATTTCCCGCCGCCTAAAAACACACAAGCATCCACACAACAGAGCAAGGGTTACTGTCCAAAAGCTCACTGATGGTGGTCCTTCAGTCCATTATAGTTCTGGAATAAAAACTGTTCAGAAAACTCGTGCGGTCTGAGTTTTAATTGTTCTGCATCTTCTGCCACAAGGCAACAGTTCATGAAGATTGTAAGCAGCATCGGAAGAGTCTCTGAGAATGTTGTGCGACTTCCCCAAACGCATATTGTGGTGAGCAAAACTGGATGCCGTATTCCAAGTGTGGCCTGACCAAGGCCTCATAAAGTGATATTAACACTTCTTGTGATCTTGATTCTATCCCCGTTTACACAACCAAGGATCATATTAGCTTTTTTTTGCTGCTGCTGCTGCTGCAGCACATAGCTGGCTCATATTTAAGTGACTGTCCAGAAGGATATAACAAATATAACAGATAATCAGAGTTGGAAGGGACCTTGTAGGTCATCTAGTCCAACACCCCGCCCAAGCGGGAGAACCTACACCATTTCTGACAAATGGCAGTCCAGTCTCTTCTTGAAAGCCTCCAGGGATTTAAGCTCCCACAACTTCCGAGGGCAACTTCTGTTCCATGGGTTAATTGTTCTCACTGTCAGAAAATTCTTCCTTATTTCCAGGTTGAATCTCTCCTTGTTCAGCTTCCATCCATTATTCCTTGTCTGGCCTTTGGAAAATAGCTTCATCCCTTCCTCTTTGTGGCAGCCCCTCAAATATTGGAAGACTGTTATCCTGTCTCCCCTGGTCCTTCTCTTACCTAGACTAGCCAGGCCCAGTTTTGATCTTAGATAGATTCAGATTAACAGAGTTGGAAGGGACCTTGTAGGTCATCTAGTCCAACCCCCACCCAATCAGGAGACCCTACACCATTTCTGACAGACAGCAGTCCAGTCTCTTCTTGAAAGCCTCCAGTGATGAAGCTCCCACAACTTCCGAGGGCAACTTCTGTTCCACGGGTTGATTGTTCTCACTGTCAGAAAATTTCTCCTTATTTCCAGGTTGAATCTCTCCTTGTTCAGTTTCCATCCATTATTCCTTGTCTGGCCTTTGGAAAATAGCGTCACCCCTTCCTCCTCTCTGTGGCAGCCCCTCAAATATTGGAAGGCTGTTATCCTGTCTCCCCTGGTCCTTCTCTTACCTAGACAAAGATCCCTCTCACAGTCACTATTCTTGAGCTAAAATCTTTAAAAGCAGCAGATACAAAGAACTGGATGAGAATAAAGAAATGTCTCGAGGAGATTATTAAGCAAAAAATTGAGTGGAAACCAGAATTATTCATTAGGTATAATAAAGGACAATTGAAATAAAAAAATCAATATATCATACTCTATATAATGACAGCAGCCAGAATTGTTTTTGCACAACATTGGAAACAGACCAATACCCCTATAGAAAATATGGTGATTAAAAAAAAAGTGCTTGAATAAGCAGAGATAGATAAATTAACGATAAAGTTAAAAGACAAGGAGGAAACAATATAAGATTTGGGACATTATGGTATGAGTGACTAGAGGAGAAAGGTAAAGAATATGTATAAAAATTTCTGAAGAGTAGCAGGAAATGCATATATAAGGAATTATAAAAAGGTAAAGAATAGAATAGAATTCTTTATTGGCCAGGTGTGATTGGACACACAAGGAATTTGTCTTGGTGCAAATGCTCTCAATGTACATAAAAGAAAAGATACATTCGTCAAGAGTCAAGAATCATAAACACTTAAATATAACACTTACAACACTTAAATATAAATGTAAAAATATTAGAGAAATATACCAGGAATTGAAAATGAAAATGAAAGTATTACTATGTAAATAGGAAAGAAGCCAACTCTGAAGCACTGTCAAAAATGGAATTGTGGTGTAAAAGTTTGAAAAATGTGTAATAAAGAAATCAAAATAAAAAAATAAAAAAGCAGCAGATACGAAACGAAACCAAATTTCTTTAAAAAAAGGAAAGTATCCTGAATGCACTTTTGCAAACAGCCACATAAAACCGGATTGACACACACACACAAAAACCCCACACACATAAAATACACAACAAACCTATGAAATATACTATCGTATATATATGCTAAAGGTTAGGAATTTATAGAATACTAGTTTTATTCCTCTCTCTCTTTGACTAAGCTATATAAATGACTTATCTATAAAAAATACATAGTTATAATCCAATAGTAACAATAGATTATTATGTATAAAAAAATTTGTATTATTAATACAGTTATTCTACAAGGGATAGGAAGTAACTGCCATTTAATACTTCCTATGAGATATTTAAATCACTATCAAAATGTATTCGAGGAAAATACAATTAGTCTTACAGAATGTGTTTTGATGTTTATTTGTATGATTTTTTTTATTTTTTTACTCTTGTATATTTGTATATTTTAATCTTTTGTATTCAATAAAGTTTATTTAAAAAAAAAAAAAAATACACAACAGTCTGAAGTCAGCCACCAAAATAGCAATTGCAATAAAAGGGAAAGAAACCCTAATTTAGTTTAAAAAAAAAAAAAAAGGTTCCTTGCAGAGATAGCTTTTCCTCAAGGAGGAAGAAGATATTTTGGGGAGGAGAGAGGTTTTTTTTTTTTTGAAAAAGACTTTAGCACCCCCTAACCCCCGGGATCCTACCCCTGCTGCCCCTGCTTGAAGGGTTGCACGGCTGTATGGATCTCATCATCATTATCATCATCCCCTCCTGGCTGGGGAGGATGGGTTTTGCAATGCAAAGCTGCTTAAAACTGCCCCTGACCAAAGGCAATGAGCTGTTTGAGGATTTGTGCATCCCCCAATAAGCATCATTTTTGCAAAGGACTGGGGTGTCGGGAGGGGGGGCAGAGGGAGAGATGCATTAAAAACAAAGATTTTGGGGTTGAAGAGCCTTAAAAATGAGGTTTTGGGGGGGGAAGAAAGGGGGTGTCTGTTATGGGTAGCCTTTTGCAAGAAGAAAGGCCCGGGGGATTTTTGGAGGGGATGAGGGGGGCGGAGGGGGCCTGAAAAAGAAAGCCACTGACCGATAATAGGCGGATTCCCCCAGGGGATCCCAATTGGCCGTGTAGCAATCCATTTGGGGCGAGCTGGAGGATCTGGGGCGCTCAGCTGCTCTCCCTAGGAAGCTTCCCGAAGCACTTCCGCCCTCACTTCCCGGCCTGGGTAAGCGGAAGGGAGGAAGCAGCGGTGGCCATGTTGACCGAGGGCAGCTCCAGCAAACACGGCTTGGCTCGCGGCTGCCCTCTAGAGGAAAGACGGCTGCTTTCCTGCCCGGAGGCGAAAAAAAAAGGCGAAGGATCCCTCGCAGTCCCCGATTTACGACCACCCATTGATTCCCAGCAGTTCTGTTGCTAAGTGAGACCTTGGTTGCTCAGTCAGTTTTCAATTTTTCAATTTCATGGTTGCACATGCTGTGCATTGACAATAAACGTTGGATGGATGGATGGATGGACTTTGACCTATTTTACAGCTTTCCTGGCCACCATCATTGAGTGAATCTCTGCCATCATTAAGTGAGTCACATGGTTGTTAAGTGAATTGAGTTTCCCCATCGACTTGGCTTGTCGGAAGGTCCCCCCCCCAAAAAAAGGGGGGGAAATCACATGACCCCAGGTATACTGTGGCCGTCATAACTTTTCCAACTTGACTGGCACTGTCTGAAACAGGAACAACAGTTTTGGCAAAATATTCATTTTTACTATCGAAATACATCCCAATAGTGGTAACTGCAATTTGGCCCAATTATCTAAATCTTTAACTATTTGCATTATTAACTTATCATAGTTATCTTTTTTAATCGATGAACTTCTAGCAGTCAACCAGATCCCTAAGTATTTTACTTTATTTACCACCTGCATACCTGATTTATTTGCTAGTTCTTCCTTCTGCTCCTTTGTACAGTTTTTTGTTAACACTTTTGTTTTTTCTTTGCTAATTTTTAACCCTGCCACCTTTCCATATTCTTCTATTTCTCTTAGTAGTATAGGGCTCGCTTCTCAGGGTTCTTCTAATATAAATGCCACATCATTGGCGAATGCCTGGAGTTTATATTCCTCTTTTTTAATTTTTAGTCCTCTAATCTCTTGTCTTTGCCTAATTTGTACTAAGAGAGTCTCTTCTGCCAATATATACAATAGAGGAGCTAGGGGGCAGCCTTGTCTTACTCCCTTATTTATCTTTATGGTACCTGTATTTTCCCCATTTATTAATATTTTTGCGGTTTGCATGTTATAAATTGCCTTAATAAACCCTATAAAATTTTCTCCAAATTTCATGCCTATCAGTTGTTTAATCAGGAAGTTCCGATTCAGGTTATCAAAAGCCTTCTGGGCGTCTAAAAATATCAATGCCATTGTCTTGGTTGAGTATACTTCATAATATTCTAATATATCCATAATGGTTCTTGTGTTTGTTTTTATTTGCCTATGGGGGAGGAAGCCATTCTGATCAGTGTGGATAATTCTACTTAATACTCTCTTTAATCTTTCCGCCAATATTGTAGCCATTATTTTGTAATCTACATTTAAAAGTGATATTGGTCTATAATTTTGAATTTGTTGTGGGTCTGATTGTTCGTTATAAATAAGGGTAATATATGCTTCCAACCATGATTTAGGGATGTTAGCATTCTCCAGGGCTTCATTGTACAAGTCCACCAATATCTCCTCTATTGTTTCCTGGAATTCCTTATAGAATTCCAAAGGAATTCCATCTGGGCCAGGGATCTTATTTGCTTTTTGTGTTCCGATTGCCTTCCTAATTTCTTCTATAGATATTTTATTATTCAAATTTTGTTTCTCTTCATCAATAATTTCGGGCAAGTTCTTTTCATTCAAATATTGATCAATAGATTCTTCTGGTATTTCTTCCTGTTTATACGATTTCATAAAAAACTCCTTAGCAATTTCTTTCTTTTTTAGGGTCTGCGTGCATAATTTCCCTTCCTGATCTTGGAGAGCTACGATCATTCTCTTTTCTTGTTCTTTTTTAATTTTATGGGCTAACCACCTCCTTGGCTTGAAGGCCGCTATTGAAGCATCCTGGTCTTCCATAACAGTGATAGCGCCCAGGAAGGCGAGGCGACGGCAGTGCTGCTTCCCTGGCCGGCAGGTCCGGCAGAGAGAGCCCGAAGCCACCCATCCTTTCCACCACTTGTCCAGCCCGTCCTCGTCCCCACACATCTCCAAATGCGCCAGCAGCTCCAAACGCTGCAGCGGCAGGGGCCTCGGGCAGAGGCGCTGACTCGGCAGGGCTCAGCTCAGAGGAGGACACAGCGCAGGCCGTCGCCTCGCCTCCCTGTCCACAGATGGTTTGGCGCTATCACTGCATCAAGCGGCCTCTCCCAGTGGCCCCTTCGGGTTCGGGCTGAAGGGACTTGGGAAGGAAGCCAAGCTCGGGTCGGCACAGCTCTTTCACTTGGCAGGTGGGCGCGTACCCGCGGCTCGCTTTCCCAGCTCTGCCCAGCCTGCATGGCTCTGGCACAGCTCTGGCGGGATGAGCGGAGGGCCCAGCAGAGAGGTGCTCACTGCCTTGGCGAGAGCTCCACCGCCAGGCAGGAGGGCCCGCCTGTGAGCTGCGCTAGGTGCCCTAGGAGAAGCTCTTCGCACTCTGCCCGGCACCAGGCAGGGATGGCGGCTGGGCGCTTCTCCTAGGGTGGGCCGAACCTGAGCTGCGGCCCCGGGAGATTCGCCACCCCACGTGGGGTTGGGCTGCCCTCTCCGGCAGGGGAGGCTTTGTTGTACCAGTAGTAGGGCATCATTTTTAAAAGAATTGGCTTTGCCTTCGAAGGTGAAGGGAAGGCAGCAACAGGAGCGCCTGAAGCCTAGTGTCTCCGCCGGGCTCCGGTTGCAGGGAGGAGCCCTGGCTGACCGCGTGTGGCTGTGACAAATGTCGCGGCATTGCTCTAAATGCTGCGGCAGCACAGAAGAAGGGAAAGCAACGGTGGCGGAAGGTCTCGCGATACGAAGTGCTCCACCAACGCCGAGATCAACATCCAAGCCATCGCCGCCTGCCCACCCGAGGATGCAAGGGGGGGAATTAAGTCACCCCGAAAAGACAGCCTAGCCGTTTTTTCGGAGGGTCAAAAAAAAAAAAAAATTAAGGCCTCGCCTTATTTTGTGAGAAACACAGTACTTTTCAGAGGTCCAATATTGTTCTATGTACAATCCTTGTTTTATTGATTGCATGTAATATTCTAATTTTCTGAGATTGTGGATTTGGGGTTTTCATGAGCTGTAAGCCATAATCATCACAATTATGACAAATCACGGCTTGAACGATCTTGCTTTGCATGTAATGAGTCTATCTCATATATTAGTTTCACTTTTTAAGTTGCATAACTGAAATAAATGAACTTTTGCACAATATTCTAATTTTTCAAGTTTCACCTGTATACCAACTCAACACCTGTCCTTCGCTACGAAACTGTGTAGTCGGGCTTAGTTTTTGGGGAGGAAAATAAGGGGGGTGGGGAATTCCTGCCTCTGCCTACCAGTATCCATTGGTATTCACCTGGCTAGCATCCTGTCAGTGTGTGAGAGACTTGAGGGCTGTTTGGAAACTGAAAGAGTATTTCCTATGTGAGCAAGAAGGAGACAGCAAGCAGCTTGGGCGTGGCTTAGCTCAACTGTTCTGTACTAAAGCTGCTTGGTGCTGCTGTGAAACTGACATGGAAACTCCTCTGCTTGTGTTTTGCATTTGGAAGAGATTTCTTTTCAGGTGGGGATGGACTCCTTAACATCAGAGCGTGTTAATAATAATAATAATATAGGAAATACTAATGCTCTGATGGTCATTTTGTAGAATCCTTCCTTAGCAATCATCTAGAAGTCAAGAGGAACATATGTGCCAAATTTCAAGTTTGTAGGCTTTATGATTGTGGAGATTTTGTGATGATGCATGGATGGTATTTCACTTATATATATATATATAGATAGATAGATAATAGATAATAATATATTTTCATTAGAAGGTAGGCTAAGAGGGAGAAATGAACAGAGTCATAATGCTGATTATTATTAGTATAAGATTAGAGAATTACTAGAAAGGTAACGAATATTGTAAAGGTTGATTGTAGTAGCACAGAGACATTTGTTGCCAGACAACACACTGTTTAAATGGAAGACGATGTTGGGAGGAAAATGCCTTCTGATGAAGAATAAATACAATAACGAAGCAGAGCTGCTGGAAAGAAATATTTTAATGACAAGAAACCAAGACGAGTGACATTCAGCAAAGTTTCTTGGCTAGAAAGACTGATATTCAAACTTGATTGTTATATACCCTTTGAGTTTTTTTGTCTAAAACTGGTTTTTGGTGATGTTTAATTCTAGTGTTTATTGATGGGATAATTTTCCCCATTCATCTTTGTCTGGAAGGAGGAAGATTAATCTCTGTTCCTGGTTGAGAAATCTAATTCCTGTTTCTATTTGTTCTGGATAATTGGTCTAACAAGAAACACTTACTATGTTTGCTCTTTTGCTGCATTCTAGTGCTAATTGTGTTTTTTTGTAGTTAGGTTTGTTCTGTACAGACATTTGCATACATTTCGAAATCCGCAGCCCGGATTGGCTAAAGCGCACGGCCACCGGATTGGCTGAGTGCGCGGACTGATTGTCGCTTGAATCGACCGCGATTGGCTGAGCGATCGCGATGGCATTCAAAACGACCCGATTAACCGCAGCACTCGGCAGAAAGTGCTTTAAGCCGCGTTTTTCCCACTTTCCCCACTTGTGTTTTACCCTAATAAATGAGCTGAACCAAGTCACTGACTCGTCCTTTGTTCGTGTATGAGATATACGACACTGGCGACGAAGGTGGGATCTTAAAACAAGTCCCACACCGCACGTGGCCCACGGAACCGCAACCAGCAGCATGGCCAGCGGCAACGTGCCACCCGCTCCCTTCAACCAAGCTACGGAAGATTGGGAATCGTACATAGACCGATTCCTCATGTTCCTGGAGAGTAGCAACCTCAAGGACGCGAACGGGCAGAGGAAAGGGACGTCTTCCTCACACACTGCGGGCCCGAGTGTTTAAAATGGCAAAAGCCTCGCCAAGCCGCTCGACGTAAAGGCCATGGACTGGGCTGATCTCGAACCGCTGCTGAGGAGCCACTACGCACCCGCCGTGCCCACCCTCATCCACCGGCACGAATTCTACCGCCGCGATCAGAAGCAAGGAGAGCGTCAGCAACTTTGTGGCCGACCTCAGAGACCTCGGGGCCTGTGCGGGTTCACCCGATCTCGATGAAGCCCTGCGGGACGCGCGTCGTCCTCGGCCTCCGGGACCCCGTCCTGCAGAGCCGGATCATGGCAAAGGGTGACATCTCCCTCGCCGACGCCTTGCCGCCACCGCAGCAGAAGCGACCCGGAAATCAGCGGCCCAATGCGGCAAGCCGGCACCGCAGAGCGACCCGCCATGACCGGCGACCGCAACCCCCGAGAACCAGTCCGGATTCGACCATCGAGCAACGCGCCTCCACACATCACGGCGATCTCGAATCCTCCGACTCAGAAGATGACGAGGAGGACATCCACCGACTGCAGACGGGACGCCACCGGGCGCGAACAACGGAACCGAAAATCAAAGTTCCAATGCGCCGCTGCGGCGGGCGAACACCCGCGGTCGGAATGCCGGTTCTTTGATGCCATATGCCGGCATTGGCGGCAAGCCGGGGCCACATCGCTAAGGTCTGCCGTTTCAAACGGAACCACAGCCCCCGCCGCCGAGACGGCAGCCCACGGAGGCGCGACAATACCAGACGCGACAACACCCCCAAGGAACCGCGACCGGGATAGCGAGAGCCGTTGGAGCCGGGAAGCGAGGAGCATTGCCGTTTCGAAAACCGCCAGCGAGGAAACGCACCAGACGGTTATCGTTGGCCATTCCTCCAACTGGGATGGCCGGGAAGGTCCACGTGGAGGTCGCCATCGAAGACCGCCCCTGCAAAATGGAAGTCGACTCCGGATCTTACCTATCCATGGTCGCGTGGCGGGAAATTAAGCGGCTAGTACCCTCCATGCAAACGGCACGAGCTGGAGAGCCAGAAGCTCATCCTCAAAGACTACCAGGGAATCGCATCCCGTGGTGGGGACCGGGCACTTCAAGGTCACATTTAAAGGCACACCGAAATACTACCCCTAACCATCGTCCGAACGAGACCGCCCCAGCCTCCTGGGACTTCAATGGTTCGCGCCGTTGGGACTAGAAGTGACCGGCACCAACCACGTTGCCGAGGCGGACTGGGAGGAGCAGCTCGTGCGAGTTCCAAGAGGTCTTCGACGGAAACCTAGGCAATGCCGGGGCCCCCAATATCATTCAGCCTTGACCCCACCATTGCCCCTATCCGCCTCAAACCCCGGCGAGTGCCTTTTTGCCCTCCGCCCCAAAATCGATGAGCAACTAAATAAGCTCATCGAGCAGGGAGTCCTCGAGCCAACGGACCATGCCCGATGGGAGACCCTATAGTCACCCCGATAAAGCCAGATGGGTTGGTGAGAATCTGCGGGGACTATAAGGCCACCCTGAACCGTGCGCTACAACAAAGCGCCTACCCCGTCCCAGTAGTGCAACACCTTCTACACTCACTGGGGGGCAGGGTTTCGCCAAACTCGACCTGGCCCAAGCCTATCAGCAACTGCCGGTCGACGAGGAAACCGCAGAAGCGCAGACTATAGTCACACACCGAGGGGCATTCCGGCTGCAAGAGGCTCCAATTGAGTCAGTGTAGCCCCGGGGTATTTCAAAGCCTAATGGAGAGGCTCCTCCGGGCATAAAAGGGGTAGTACCCTATTTTGACGACGTGCTGGTAGCATGCGGCGACCAGAAACAATTGGAGGGCCGCCTAAGGGAAGTACTGCAAAGATTCCAAAGTGCAGGACTAAAAGTTAAGAGGAGAAATGCCAACTGCGCACGGCACGGCCAATTCTGGGGTACCTACTAGACCAGCACGGAATCCACCCCACCGAGGGCAAAATAAAAGCCGTCAAAGAAGCCCCCAAACCCAGAAACAAAACTGAGTTACAAGCATTCCTGGGGTTGATTAATTTCTACAATGTTTTCCTGCCCCAAAAGGCGACCGTGGCGGAACCGTTGCATAGGCTGCTCGACAAGGCAGCCACCTGGACGTGGGGAGACGAGAAGAGGACGCTTTCAACAAAACCAAGGACCTTCTCACATCAGACGCTGTCCTCATCCAGTACAGCGAGACACTCCCATCACGGTAACGTGCGACGCATCACCCTTCGGCGAGGGGCCGTCCTCAGCCACACCCTCGCCGACCGTAAAGAAGTACCCATCGCCTTTTCTCAAGGACCCTTTCAAAACCCGAAAGAAACTACAGCCAATTGGACAAAGAGGCTCTAGCAATCGTCGCAGCCGTGAAAGAAATTCCACGAATACCTTTACGGCAGGACCTTCTCCATAATCACGGACCACAAACCGCTGCTGGGAATACTGGCAGGAGACCGGGCCACCCCAATCATACTCTCCCCAAGGATGACAAGGTGGTCCGAATTTCTCGCCGCCTACAATTACCGGCTAATCCACCGCCCGTAAGTCAATCCCGCACGCTTGGATGCCCTCAGCCGCACACCATTGCCCACCCTGGACGCTGACCCAGCACCCACCACATCCACCCTGAGCATCGAGACCTTACCCAACCTACCCGTGACCGCGTCAGACATTGCCCTAGCAACCAATAAAGACAAACGCCTGGCGCAGGTCCTAAGATGGGTGGGAAAAGGGTGGCCGGAGAAGGGGCGTGGACAACGAGTTCAAAGCTTACCGGAACCGACAAACTGAGCTATCAACGCAGAAAGGCTGTCTACTGTGGGGGACAGAGTCATAGTCCCAGAAAAATTGCAAAGAAGTCCTGAGCATGCTGCACAAAGGGCACCCCGGCATCGTTAGGACAAAAGCCCTGGCCAGAAGTCACGCCTGGTGGCCAGGGATGGACAAGAAGATCGAAGCCTGGGTGGCCTCCTGCAAACAGTGCCAGGAATCAAGACCAAACCCCCGCTGCCCGATCCTGGAATGGGAAACCCCTCGGGGGCCATGGTCCCGGATCCACGTGAGATTTCGCGGGACCAACCAGAGGACACACCTTCCTGGTAACCGTGACGCTTACTCCAACTGGCTGGAGGTAAGCAACATGAAGACAACTACCACAGACGCCGTCATCAGAGAACTCAGCAAGCTCTTCACAACCCACGGCCTTCCCGATGTCATCGTGTCAGACAACGGCCCCAGTTCACCGCGCTACCCTTCGAGAAATTCTTGGCAGAACGAGGGATCCGACACGCGTTAACGGCACCGGCTCACCCGGCGCGAACGGAAGGGCGGAGAAAATGGTCCAATTCACAAAAGACCATCCAAAAATCGAAACGGGGACATACAAGACAAAATAAACCGGATGCTACTAATTCAGCACATAACCCCGAGCACTACGATGAACAAGAGCCCAGCGGAGCTACTAATGGGGAGGAAATTGCGATCACCGCTTGACCGCTTGCACCCCACATACAACCCAGAAAGACCCCTGACTCCACCAGCAAACGCAGAACATTCGCACCGGGAGACAGGGTCTACGCAAAAACCTTACCGGGACCCCTCTGGATACCGGCAACGATCACCAAGCAACAGGCCCACACTCGCACGCCTTCAAACTACCGACGGACGGCGTGGAACGCCACATCGACCAATTGAGATCAAGAACCACCGCGGGAAATACAACCGACACGCAAACACCAGACACTGAAAGGAACCGGCAAAACACCAACCAAGAGGGAGGGAAGGCCCCAAAGAACAAAAAGAACAAACCCACCCAAAAAGAAACCAGCAGTACTCACCACCTGAAGAACCGGAGAGCGACCACTCGAAGCCTCACCTGGAAGGAGCAGCCGAGCCAGCTCAACCGGCCCCGGAAGCCGGCGGGAGCAGCCAAGCCAGCTCAACCAGCCCGAGAAAAGCCGAGCGGGAGCAGCGAAGCCAGAAGCTCGACCAACCCGGGAGACCAGGAGGGAGCCGCGGCGAGAGGCCTGACTCACCCTTCCAGGCGGTTCCATCAACAAGGCGGAGAGTGACAGAGTCCCACCCGAACCGGCCGACAGCCAGGAGACAACTGACCAGCGCAAGTCCAGTCGGAAAATATGGAGCCCGCCTACTTACGGGACTACGTCACGTAGGACCAAACCAAGAGGGGAGGGGTGTTCTATACAGACATTTGCATACTCGAAATCCGGCAGCCCGGATTGGCTAAAGCGCCACGGCCACCGGATTGGCTGAGTGCGCGGCACTGATTGGTCGTTTGGAATCGACCGCGATTGGCTGAGCCGATTGCGGGCGATTCAAAACGACCCGATTGGTCAACAGCACTCGGCAGAAAGTGCTTTAAGCGCGTTTCTTCCCCACTTTCCCCACTTGTGTTTTACCCTAATAAATGAGCTGAACCAAGTCACTGACTCGCGTCCTTTGTTCGTATGAGATATACGACAAGGTTTATCTCAAGTGTTTTACACTTGAGCTTGCCAGAGGTATGAATTCTGCCAATGAGCCAGACAGGGCTTTTCTTCCCTTTATGATTTAATTATTTGTATTGTGTTTTTATGTTTAATTATTTGTGTTGTGTTTGGATTATTTGCTGCCTCGTGATTTCTTCTTCTATCTGGGGAGGGGGGTTGCTCTTCTTCAATGATAGGTTCAAGTTAAAAAATAAAATAAAAAACTTAGAATTAGAATTATTTATTGATTGGACACACAAGGAATTTGTCTTGGTGCAAATGCTCTCAGTGGACATGAAAGAAAAGATACATTGTCAAGTGTCAAGAATCATCAGGTACAACACTTAATAATAGTCATAGGGTACAATAAGCCATCAAATCATACCAGGAAACAGTGAATAGAGTAGAGTAGAGTAGAGTAGAGTAGAATAAGAATAAGAATAGAATAGAATAGAATAGATATTGGAAGGAATAGAATAGAATAGAATAGAATAGAATAGAATAGAATAGAATAGAATAGAATAGAACAGAATAATTTTATTGGCCAGGTGTGATTGGACACACAAGGAATTTGTCTTGGTGCAAATGCTCTCAGTATACATAAAAGAAAAGATACATTCGTCAAGAGTCAAGAATCATCAGGTACAACACTTAATGATAGTCATAGGGTACGATAAACAATCAAATCATACTAGTGTGAGAAGTGTTCATAAAGTATCCTTTTTATGACTCAAATCTCAAGTTGAAAGATAGATTATGTCCTTGGAGTAAGGGAGTGCAGTACCAGGCATAGGCCTTTGAAGCGCTGGGAATTATCACACTCTTTTGGAATGTCTTTGAAATGCCAGATACCGGGTAAGAAAGTGTTTGTTATGTGCTGGGTACCAAAAAGATAATAAAATGTAACTTGTATCCTGAAAGATGTATTGTAAATCAAGCCATTTGTATACTGTGTGTGTGTGTGTGTGTGTGTGTAGTTTTAGAGTATAAAAGTAGAGCGAAATCTGTGCTTTTCGTTCCTCCCAGCTGCCAAGGGTGGAACCCATCTGCAGATGTATCTCCAATAAAGCCTTTTTCCTTGGATCAACTTTGAATCCTGGTGGTTTTTTCTTTAGCCACAATCTCACACTAGGAAACAGTCAATATAAATCGTAAGGATACAAGCGACACAGTTACAGTCATACAAGTGGGAGGGGATGGGTGATAAGAAAAACTTATTAAAAACAAAAAGGAAGGCAATTTAAAAACCCCTTTTTATTGAAATAAAAAATAAAAAAGAGGTGGTCTTTCTGTGTAAACGAAAATGATCCAGCCCAACCCGGAGCTGTATAAGGGCAAGTCTAGTTTCTGGGCAAGTCCAGACTTGCCTGTCCTAAAGACGTCATATCTACAGCATCTAAGGGAAATATTTGTTGTGTTTGCCACCGAAATCTCTCGCTGGTTTCGTTTTCTGCTTCTGTGCCCCTTTCTGGGTGCCAGGCCTGGCTGAGCTTCAAGTTAAAAGCATTTGCGGAAGGTTAGATAATTTTAATTACAGATCATTACAGATAATCAGAGTTGGAAAGCACCTTGTAGGTCATCTAGTCCACACACACACATCACCGCCGCCACCTAAGCAGGAGACCCTACACCATTTCTGACAAATGGCAGTCTTCTCAATTGACTTTTGTCATCCAGGTGAGAAAGGAACAGATCATCTCCAATCTGGGGATGCAGAAATAGAAGATGCAATTATTTGTGTGCAACTTAGAACTGTAGGAAGTTCGCACCCACCCTTCTCCTAGAAGAATGAAATATCCTGGGAAATATTAAAAAGGCAGAATATTTCCCCTAAAAAGAGAAGTAGAAGCTCAGAAGCAGAAACTCACCTCAGAAGCAGAAGCTCACCTCCCCACACACACCCCACTTTGTTAATGGGAGGGCCATTAAGGCCTGGGGCTGAGTATTCTACATCACAAAGCCCTCTACCCATCTCACCTCCTGGCCTGGGAAGATTGCATCAGCCAGCACTCAGGTGAAGCCACGGGATCCAGGCAAAGCCTATAAAGTTAGCTAAGACCCTCCCGCCCCTGGGAGTCTGACAGCCAATGGGATGCATTTCTTACACAGGAACAGGAAACACTCAGGTGGGTCCCGACAGACGGTAGGAAACAAAGGGATTCTCCGCATCTCCGCCCTTTCTTTTCCTTCGCCCCACATCCTGAAGCGTGCGATCTTCCTTTTCACTTTTGGAGCTCCGAGCCACGTGGTCCTGTCCACCCTTAAACCCTCTTCCCAAACGGCCTCCAGGTTTCCAGTGTCTTTTTCCCCCACTTGGAACCGAACCCAGAAGGATGTTTCTTCCAACAGATCTATAGAGATATTTCTCGACAATGAGAACCATTTAACCCGTGGAATTGCCTGCCACTAGAAGTTGTGGGTGCTTCATCCCTGGAGGCTTTTAAGAAGAAACCGGACAGCCACTTGTCTGAAACGATGCAGGTTGTAGCCCTCGACTTACAACAGTCCGTTTAGTGCCCGTTACTACGGCACTGAAAAAAAGTGACTTAGGACTATTTTTCACACTTATGACCGCTGAAGCCTCTCCGGGGTCACGTGGTCAAAATTCAGAGGCTTGGCAACTGCTTCATACTTACGACCGTTGCGTTGTCTCCCGGGGAAATCCGATTCACCGGCTAACTGACTCGGCTGCAGCGATTCACTTAGCGGCCGTGGCAAGAAAAGTCGTAAGACAGGGGCAGAACTCCCTTAACAAATCCTCACTTGAACAATATAAATTTGGGGCTCGATTATGGTGATACTTTGAGGGCTACCTGTTTAGGGTTTCCTGCTGTTTAGGGGGTTGGACTTTCCTCCTGTTTAGGGGGTTGGACTAGAAGACCTCCAAGGTCCCTTCCAACCCTATTGGTTATTCTGTTAGTTCAATTGTGCTGTGTTTTACTATCAAACTTGGGCATTCCTGCTTTTCCTTTTTTTTTTTTCCAGCTCTGCCGCTTCTATAGTTGTCAGTCAGTGGAGGGCTACCCAGAAGGAGGAATTTCCTGACAGTGAGAGAACAATTAACCAGTGGAACAGCTTGCCACGAGAAGTTGTTGATGCTCCAACATTGGAGGTTTTAAAGAACAGACTTAAAGACATAACAGATAACAGATAATCAGAGTTGGAAGGGACCTTGTAGGTCATCTAGTCCAACCCCCGCCCAAGTTGGAGACCCTACACCATTTCTGACAAATGGCAGTCCAATCTCTTCTTGAAAGTCTCCAGGGATGAAGCTCCCACAACTTCTGTTCCGTTGGTTGATTGTTGTCACTGTCAGAAAGTTTCCCCTTATTTCCAGGTTGAAATCTCTCCTTATTCAGTTTCCATCCATTATTCCTTGTCCGGTGGCCGATCGGAAAGACGGTTTATTGGTGAACATGGATTTGACATCCTGGGCAGCTGACCACCTGTGGTTTGATGAGCACCTGGATTTTTTTTTAATACAGTTTGTTCTACATCTACAGCATTTTGTAATTTAGAGGCTTGGTTTGTATATTTTGTTATTTGGTTTTAATTCGTTTGTCTGGCGAAGGCCTGCGACGAGTTGGGGTTTTTAAATCTAGTTTTAACAAATGTAATTAATCCTACAGGCTTCCTTGGGTTTTTTTAAAAAAAAATCCTGTCTTGAATGGATGACCAAATCTGCATTTCTAAAAGTTGGCCCCTTAGTTCCTCCTTGTGGACAAGACAGCTGAGGCTCTGAGTTCCTGTCTTTATAAACACGTTTCTCCTTTAGGGAATATATAATAGTCTGCCTTTTTTCTTTTTCACATTTCCTAAAAGATTTCATTCTTTTAAGAGGGGCGGGTGCTACCTTTCTGCAGACTGGACAGCCATTGGTCTAGGATGGTATATATAAAAGGTTTCTTGCTTGAGCAGGGGGTTGGACTAGATGGCCTTCCAAGTTCCCTTCCGGCTCTGTAATTCTGTACCGGTGTAGAGTTGTAATTGCAGGAATGTTCCAATCTCGGATGGCAAACCTCAGATAAAGAATGTTTCCAAGCAAATACAACTCAGGCAAACAAAGTCACTAATCTATGGATAAAGGAGGATTAGAGAGAGGAAGTAAACATATATTAGACTTTAACTAGAGATCATTAATTGTGTGGATTACTGTACTAAAGAGTAATGGAAGTTAAGCAGTAACCAAAGTTAACCAATGATGGAGGATAACTAAAAATGTATATAAATGCAAGACTAGGCTCCAATAATTCAGTTGTTCATGATCAAACAACTCGACTGCCTCCACATTACAACATACGGGGACTAAGGGTGACAGGATAGCGGGGA
This sequence comes from Pseudonaja textilis, assembly GCF_049901715.1. Classification (NCBI taxonomy): domain Eukaryota; kingdom Metazoa; phylum Chordata; class Lepidosauria; order Squamata; family Elapidae; genus Pseudonaja; species Pseudonaja textilis. The sequence continues at coordinate 3,952,730 of NC_141995.1, forward strand.
GCAAACCCTTCTGCCCCGTGGCAGAGTTTCTTCCTGGGAGGGCCGGGTTTGCAATCTGCTGCTGCTGCTGCTGCTGTGTGGGTGGACGGTGTTGTCTTGAAAACTTCCTTCCAATGTTAGCCAGTCAAGGCTACACATGCGTGGGACTTTCTCCAAGTTAACTGGAGGCGGGGAAGGGAATTGGAGGCTGAAGAAGAAGAAGAAGAGGGGGGGTGGGGAAGAGAAGGAAGAAATGGACAGGAGAGAAAGAGGGGGGGGATTTAGGAATGAATCAGTAAACTTGGTGGAAGGACCTTTAAAGGGAGGTCAGAGGAGTGGAAAAGAGCGGCGTAGAGCAGAAATGCTGCAGTATTATTATTATTGTTGTTGTTGTTATTTATCTCTGTTATTTTTCACTTCTCCCTCTTATTTATTTTATTTATTTATTTGATTTGATTTGTCAATTGTTTACAAGATAATAAGTATAAGTGTATACATAGTTATGAATACATGAAATGGGTACATATAAGAAAAGTAAAAGAAAAATAAAAGAAACAATAGGACAGGGACGGTAGGCACGTTGGTGCGCTTATGCACGCCCCTTATCCTCCCCTCCTCCTTCTCCTCCTTCCTCTTCCTCCTCTCCTTCCTCCCTATCCTCTTCCTCCCCCTCCTCTTCTTTCTTTCCCCCTTTCTCCTTCTCCCCTCTTCTTCCTCCCCTTCCTCCCCCTCATCCTCCCTCCCTCCTCTTCCTTCACTGCTCCTCCTCCTTCACCCTCTCCTTTCTCCTCCACCTTTTCCTCCCCTTCCTCCTCTTCCTCCCCTCCTCCTTCTCCCTCTCCTCCTTCTCCCTCTCCTCTCCCCTCCTCCTTTTCCTCATCCACTTTTTCCTCCTCTTCCTCCTCCCTCTCCCCTCCCCTCCGCTCCTCCTCCCCTTTTTCCTCCCCTTCCTCCTCTTCCTCCCTCTCCCTCTCCTCCTTCTCCCCCTCCTCCTTTTCCTCCTCCCCTTTTTCTTCCTCTTCCTCCCCCTCCTCCTTCTCCCTCTCCTCCTTCTCCCTCTCCTCTCCCCTCCTCCTTTTCCTCATCCACTTTTTCCTTCTCTTCCTCCTCCCTCTCCCTTCCCCCTCCTCTGCTTCTCCCCTTTTTCCTCCCCTTCCTCCTCCCCCCTCCTCCCCTCCTCTTCTGTTGCTTTGCAAGGACACCGGTTGCTTCTGTACAGGAGAGGAATTCCACACATGGCCAAATAAATAAAGTACAGAATATTACAACAGAAAAAAAAAAAAAAAGAGCCAGCCGCAGATAAAAAAAAAAAAGAATCAAAGATAAAGGGATTGGATTAAAACAAGTATGAATCTTGGCCATTTTGCCCCCACGCTTAATATTATTATTTCCATGGTCAGAGACAGAAACAGAGACAGAAAAGGTTTCGGCTCTGTCTTTAGAAGTGACACCAACATTCAGGAAACAAGAACTAAGAAGAAGAAGAAGAAAGAATTGGTTTTTTTAAAAGGAGCTAAACAAAAGAGCTGGCTCAGCAGAAAACTGAAAACAGAGCGGGGGTTCTTCTGTTTCCAAGGTGTCAAAAATTCATATGGCTGCAAGGTGGGGTGGGGGCTGGCTTGCAAGGATTATCTTCATCATCATCATCATCAAAAACAACAGCGTACATAGCAGACAAGATAACCATGCTGGGTTTCGTATCACAAATCACTAGTCGAACCCTTCCCAAGCATTGGCAGATTATGGGAGCAGATCCCAGTAAGGTGGCCTTCTGCAGCTGACCAGTGGTGATCTTGTCAGTGCCAATTGTTTTCAAGTGCTTGCATAGGTCTTTAGGCCCAGCACCCAGTGTGCCCAGTACCACTGGAACCACCTGCACTGGTTTGTGCCAGAGTCTCTGCAGTTCGATTCTCAAGTCCTGATATCTGGTGATTTTTTTTTCAAGTTGTTTCTCGTCGCTTCTGCTGTCGCCAGGTATGGCAATGTCGACGATCCACACTTTTTTCTTCTCCACAATCGTGATATCTGGGGTATTGTGTTCCAAAACTTTGTCAGTCTGTATTCAGAAGTCCCACAGTAGTTTTGCATGCTCATTTTTGAGCGCTTTCTTAGGCTTATGATCTCACCAGCTCTTTGCTACAGGAAGATGGTAGTTGTGACACAAGTTCCGGCGGACCATCTGAGCGACTGTGTTGTGCCGTTGTTTGTAGTCAGTCTGAGCTATTGTCTTGCAACAGCTCAGTATGTGATCAGTGGTTTCATCCGCTTCTTTGCAGAGTCTGCATTTGGGGTCATCAGCAGATTTTTCTATTCTGGCTTTGATTGCATTTATTCTGATGGGCTTTTGGGCTGCAAGAATCAGGCCTTCTGTCTTTCTATATTATTATTAATTTTATTATTGTTGTTGTTGTTATTATTATTATTATACACAAAAATGACAGTATACACAGCAAACAAGATAACTATGCTGGGATTATTATTATTATTGTTGTTATTATTATTATTATTATCAATGCCTCCTCCTCCTCTTCCTCCTCCTCCTCTTCCTCCTCCTCCTCCTCCTTTCCACAAACCCTACTCTCTTCTAGCACTGATGATGTTAAATAGTGGGGCCATAAAATGTGTGCAAGAAAATAACCAAGCACAGAGAGCACCAAGGACCCCCATAGTCTTCCTCCTCTTCCTCCTGCTCCTCCCCCTCTCTGCAAGCCCCCCTCCCCTCTAGCACTGGGGATGTTATCTAATGGCGTAACGAACCTTCAGCCACAAAACCACGAAGCTCAGAGAGCACCAAGGGGCCCTCAGAGAGACACTCTGTGTGGGAAGCGTCTTGCCCTCTGCACCTGTCAAATAAGAGAACCACAGCTTTCCACTGACTTGCTCTGGGTCTGACCGACTTCCTCTTGAAGCCGAGCCACCCTAACCAGGAATCGAAACTAGACGGAGTGTCTTATTTCTTAAGGAGGCAAATATTGCAATGCTGTTCACCTAGCAGACTCCAGCTATGCTGAGATGCCAAAATTATAGCGCCTTCATCTCTTCCACTCTTGCCAAAAAAAAAAAAAAAACCCTCCTGGTTCCTCTTCGCGGTGCTTCATTTCCCCTTACAGATCTCCCTCGGGGGTCTGGGTTCAAATCCGGCCTGTTGCTCCGCCGACTCTTCTCCTGGCCCCCAGTCCTCTCTCTCTCTCCAGCTCACCTGCGGAATGGGACTGGCTTAGCAAGCCAACCTCCTTTTATTTTATTTTATTTTATTTTATTTTATTTTGTATTTTTCATTTTGTCACCGTGTGGTGAGATGGACGGGCAACAAATTTAAGACATCATAATAAAATCAAGCAATAAAATAAAATTAAAGTAATAAAATAAATAATAAAATAATTTGTAATTACTAATCAAGCTTTGGGTAACTTAATAGGGAGATGGACAGCATAAACGTTTAAAAAATAATTAAGAAAAGTAAATGCATCTATCTATCTATCATCTATCTATATCTATCCATCATCCAACCATCTATCTATCTATCCATCATCCATCATCCATCATCTATCTATCTGTCTGTCTGTCTGTCTGTCTGTTGTCTGTCTGTCTGTCTATTTATCTATCATCTATCTATCATCTATCTATATCTACCCATCATCCACCCATCCATCCATTTGTGTTGCAAAGCATTTTTTTAAAATAAAAACAATAACTGGGAATTTCATTGCACACCTGGACATTTCGGGGGAGGGGTGCTTGGTGTTCACATCCCATTGCAGAATTAGGCAAATGAGCTTCGTAAGAACAGTCTTGATTTTTTTTGAGGAACCGAGAGACTTCATAAAAGTCTGAGTTAGTGGGAAAATATTTCCCTATTTGGGCCAAAGGCCACTGTTGAGTATGCTTGCAAAGTGGCTTTTGTTAGGGCTAAAATTATCTTGGTTCACATTTTACCAATCTCTGCACACATTGTTCCAGTAAAGTAAGAGTGTGTGTGTGTGTGTGTGTGTGTGTGTGTGTGTGTGTGTGTATAGCTGTGTATTCAGCTTTGTTCGGGTATTTTCCCATGTCATTATAGTTGTGCTTTTAAAGTTGTAGCAACATTTCGGCAGAATCTCATCTGCCATCATCAGGCTTCTGTATTGGGTTCGGCTGTGAGTCACAATACACAATACAGAAGCCTGATGGCAGATGAGATATATATATATATACATACATACATACATACATACATACATATTTTCTTAAGTTTTCGCGGGTACTTACATGTATGGTATTACATGTATGGGATAGATAGATAGATAGATAGATAGATAGATAGATAGATAGATAGATAGATAGATCGATCGCGCAATTGGTGTCAATGGAGGGTCAGGACAGAAAGCATGAATAAAGGAATAAAACCTTTAAACCTGTGGCCTTCAAACTTGACAGCTTTCAGACTTGTGGGTTTCAACTCCCAGAATTCCCCCTCCAGTCTTGTCCACTCCAGGAATTCTGGGAGTTGAAGTCCACAAGTCTTAAACTTGCCAAGTTGGAAGACCCTTGCCCGAATCAATTCTGTTTGGGTGTATACTTTGAACACTTTCTGCATTCCTCTTTTATCTATCTGTCAGAGTCTCTCCCAACTTAGAAGAGTTTTTCAAACCTGGCCACTTTAAGAAGTCTGGATTTCAACTCCCAGAATCCCCCAGCCAGCTAAGCAAAAAGGGAGGGGAATTCAAGGGAAGAGGAGCAAGAAGGAAGATAAAAAGAGAATATTTGCAGTTGAGGATTGAACTGTGGGGGTCCTTGGTGCTCTCTGAGCTGGGTGGTTTTCTTGCAGACGTTTCATGACCCAACTAGATAATATCATCAGTGCTAGAAGGGAGTGGGGTTTGCAGGGAGAAGGAGGAGGAGGACTGTGGGGTTCTTGGTACTCTATGAGATTAGTTTTTTCTTGCAGACTTTTCATTACCCAACTAGGTAACATCATCAATGCTAGAAAGGAGGAGGGTTTATGGAGAGGAGGAGGAGGAGGGCTGTGAGGTCCTAGGTGTTCTCTGGGTTTAGTTGCTGTGACATGTAAAATTATATATTGAGGATTTTACCCGTGAAAATAATAATACATAAGTAATGCCCTATTTATCCTACCAATGACCTATGGCAATATTACTTGAATATTATTGGAATATGAAGTAACGATTATATAAATGTATTAATCATGAAAACAAGGTTGTTTTGTACTCTGGGACATGCCAAATTTATGGCGGGTCACAGACCTGGCAGTACACCCTGTTTAATGTGTTACTGTATGCTAAAATTAAGCAATGCTGATGTTGATACCACTATCCTAGAGTAGACAATCTGCCAAACAGGATAGGGGATACGCTAAAAGGCATGGAAATGAGATAAGTGAATGAGTGGTGGTTAATGGAAAAGTACCCAGTAGATCTAGGGAGTTACCCAGGAAAACAGGAAAAGGTGATATTTAACAGAATCTTGTGGGCAGAAGTGTTTAAAAATCTCCAACGTGTCTGTGGCGGGGATCTCCTCTCTCTCTCATTTGAGGGAGAAGGGGGTCTGGCCTTTGCAAAGGCTACATAAACAAGCTCTTTATTGTTCCTGGTCTCCGTTTGCTTTTTATCATAGTCGCTTTCTTGCAGACGCTTCAATTACCCAACTAGGGAATATTATCAGCGCTACACGGGAGTGGGATTTTCAGTGAGGAGGAAAAGGAGGGTGGAGAGGAGGAGGAGGAGGAGCAGGAGGAGGAGCAGGAGGACTGTGGGGTCCTTGGCGCAGTCTGAGTTTGGCTGTTTCCTTGCAGACATCTCACTATCTTACTAAGTAACATCACCAATGCTAGAAGTGAATGGGGTTTTGCGGAGAGGAGGAGGGGAAGGAGGAGAGGAAGGAGGAGGAGGAGGAGGAGGGGGAAAGAAGGAGGAGGACTGTGGGGTCCTTGATGCTCTCTGAGCTTGGTCGTTTCCTTGCAGACATCTCACTATCTTACTAAGTAACATCATCAGTGCTACAAGTGAATGGGGTTTTGTGGAGAAGAGGAGGAAGAGGAGGAGCAGGAGGAGAGGGAGGAGGAGGGGAGAAAGAGGGGAAAGAAGGAGGAGGACTGTGGGGTCCTTGATTCTCTGTGAGCTTGGTTATTTTCTTGCAGGCTTTTCATGACCCAACTAGGTAACACCATCAGTGCTAGAAGGGAATGCATTTTGCTCTCTGTTTATGCACAGGCAGCTTTCTCCATCCGTGTTGGTGGGCGTGTAAACAAGCAGTAAACAACAGCCTACTCCAGGAAACCCACCCTAAGTACCCTCCCTCAACACTGACACACACAATCTATATCAGGGGTTCCCAACCTGGGGTGTTCGCACCCCCTGGGGGTGCAAGACGATATCCCAGGGGGTGCGAGAAAAGTCCAGGTAAATAATAGGATATTGGCTATACGTTGGCCTTTTTATTTATTATGCAGTGGATTAACTTCGTTTTCATTTTAGAGTTAAGTATCGTTATTTAGTGGCCGTCACGTACATAGCTGAAAAGATTCAATCCTACCATATATTTAACGCGTTCAGTCGTTCCTAAAGTCTAAATTTCAGGGGGTGCGAGGTTTGAGTGAAATTTCTTTAGGGGTGCGGGACGAAAAAAAGGGTTGGGAACCACTGATCTAGAGTGTGCAGAAATGGATAGATTAACGTTAAAGATGAAGGATAAAGAAGATACGCAATCTTTTCTAACATGAAACTTGTTATTATCAATGGCTTGTAATAGAGGCAGAGATTAGGAATCGTATAAATTTATTTATTATTATTATTATTATTATTATTATTATTATTATAGCAAATTGACCCAGACGATACACTGTTCACAAAGCACTTAGGTATGTAAAAGAAAAATGTATACATAAACTATTAAAAAACCCCACTGAAATGTGTTTAATCAGAATAGAGGTGGAAGGGGCCTTAGAGGTCTTCTAGTCCAACCCCTGCTCAATCAGGAGAGTCTGTCCCATTCCAGACAGGTGGCTGTCCAGTCTCTTCTTAAAAATCCTCCAGTGATGGGGCACCCACAGCTTCTGGTGGCAAGCTGTTCCACTGGTTAATTGTCCTCCCTGTCAGGAAATTCCTCCTTAATTCCAAGTTGCTTCTCTCCTGGGTTAGTTTCCATCCCTTGCTTCTTGTCCTGCCTTCGGGTGCTTTGCAAAATAAGTGGACCCCCCCCCCTCTCCTTTGGGGGCAGCCCCTCAAATATAGGTTGCCCGAGCAAAAACACCGATGCCTGACCTCTGGCTACAAACCATGGTTTAATCTAATCGAGAAAGCGGTTAAGCCAACTTCCAGCCTCCCCAGACCGCTGTGCAGAAAAATACCAACCATTTCAAGAAGGAAAGGATTTTGGGCACACGTCCCCCTGGGTCGTCCTAGGCTGCGTCATCCGGAAGGTACAATATAAACAGAGGTCACAGAATAGGAGAGTTGGAAGGGACCTTTGGAGGTCTTCTAGCCCAACCCCCAAAGAGCAAACCTCCTTTGTGGGGGGGGAAGTGGAGAGTGGGAGGAAAACAGAGATTACCGCCCCTTCCTCACCGCCTTTTTAGCCCCAGAGACACCCCGCCCCACCTACACACCCGCACCCCGCCTCTTCCTAAAACAACTCATTGTTTTCACCCTTTCCCAGGCAAAAAAGAAAGCAAAACTTCCACTCGACCCCCCGGGACACGTCAAGGCAGATCTCCCGGCAGCCGCTTCCTGACTTACAGATGAAAGAGTTGGAAGGGACCTTGTAGGTCATCTAGTCCAACCCCCCCCCCTCCAAGCTGGCTTTTGGAACCGGAGCGCCTTGTTTTCACTTTCGCTTTCTACTCGGGTGGGTGGGGGATTTCCTGGTGGCCTCTTTTTTTTTTTCCCCGAACCCTTTTCATCATCAGCCCGGCGGTCCCTTCGACCTCGTCCGGATAAAAGGGGGCGCGGGGGAGGGGTGGGGGTTGGGAACACGGCTCGGTAGGACAAAACCCACTTCGCCCCCCCTTTCCAAAATCCCGCCCCTCCCTCCCCCTCCAACCTCCTGGCTCCACCTGGTCCTGCCCAGCCCTGTCCGGCTCTTTCTCCGCCTCCGGCCGGGCTCAATTGGTCCTTCTGCACCTTCGGCCGTTTCGGAGCTCCGGGAGTTTCTTCTGCACTTCGGCCGTTTCGGAGCTCGGGAGGTTTCTTCTGCCTTGGCCGTTTCGGAGCTCCGGGGTTTTCTTTTAACACCGGCCAATTTCAGAGCTCCGGGAGTTTCTTCTGCACTTCGGCCGTTTCGGAGCTCCGGGAGTTTCTTCTGCACTTCGGCCGTTTCGGAGCTCCCCACCGAATCCTCCCGACAGAGACGCGCCGGCCGGGCTCCTGCAAGGTATGTTTCGACCCCTTTCCGCGTTCGTTGGAGGACGGGACGGGACGGGACGGGACGGGACAGGAGGGCTTCTACCGGTTGAATTTCTGCCTAGCCCCTTGTGTCAAAGGAGAGAGATCCGGATCGCGCCTTCTCAGCTTGCTGGGAAGGCTGCTGCGGAGCTACAGAATTGCTAGGGCTGTGGAAAGGGACTTTAGAGGTCTTCTAGTCCACCCCCTACCCCAGGCAGGAGTCTTCGGACCATTATCCCGGGTAACTGGACAAAAAAAAACCCTCCACCCCCGCAACTGTGCTACTGACCTGGGTATAGGACACATGTGAAGACAACCCAGGAAGTTTTGGGCAAGACTTGGGAGTTGAAACAGGCAAAAAGAGCAGGTAACTTTAAGACTTGGGGACTTCAACTCCCAGAATTCTCCAGCCAGCATAAGGAGAACTAATGGCTGGAGAATTCTGGGACTTGGAAGTCCACAAGTCTTAAAGTTGCCGAGTTTGGAGACCGCTGGGTAAGAGACTAGACGAGACTAGGAGTAGAGTAGAGGCAGAGGCAGAGTTTAGAAGTTTAGATCAGGGGGTCTTCCAACTCGGCACCTTGAAGACTTGTGGGCTTCAACTCCCAGAATTCCTCCTCCTCCAGGCTTGTCCACTCCAGGAATTCCGGGAGTTGAAGTCCACAAGTCTTAAACTGGCCAAGTTGGAAGACCCTTGGTTTAGCTTAACAGAGTCGGAAGGGACCTTGTAGGTCATCTAGCCCAAACTCCCGCACAAAAGCAGGAGACCCTACACCATTTCTGACAAATGGCAGTCTAATCTCTAGCAGAGTACAGTAGAATAGAATAGAACAGAACAGAATAGAACATAAAATATATGGAAATAGAATAGAATAGAATTCAGGAATAGAATAGAACAGAGGGATAGGATAGGATAAAATAGGATAGGATAGAATAGAATAGAATTCAGGAATAGAATAGAATAGAATTCAGTAATAGAATAGAATAGAATAGAATAGAATAGAACAGTAAATAGAATAGAACAGAATTCAGGAATAGAATAGAATTCAAGAATAGAATAGAATAGAAATACAGAATAGAATAGAATTCAGGAATAGAATAGAACAGAGGAATAGAATAAGAATAGAATAGAATAGAACAGAAAATAGAATAGAATAGAATTCAGGAATAGAATAGAATTCAGAAAATAGAATAGAATAGAAATAGAAAATAGAATAGAATAGAAAGAATAGAATAGAATAGAATAGAATAGAAAATAGAATAGAATAGAATAGAAATACAGAATAGAATAGAAATTAGGATAGGATAGGATATGATATAGAGCTGGAAGGGATTTTGGAGGTCTTATACCGCTTTGGTTTTATTGTCCAATTGGTCAATAAACCCCTTTTTGTCCATTCACACATACCTTCCTGAAAATATAAATCACCAAGTAATTCAGGCAAAGCAAAAAAAATTAAAAGGGTTGGGAAGGTTGAAGTCTTTTTTTAGGGCACAGATATAAATCATGCACACTTTTAATGTCTGTGACATATCAGGAAGGAAGTGGTCAAGCCACAAAAAGGCATTCGTTGCAGGTAGTCCTCGACTTACGACCACAATGGAGCCCCCCCCAAATGCCTGCCACTAAGCAAGATGCTTTTTAAGCGACTTTTATCCTGTTTTACAACCTTTTTCGCCACAGTTGCTTAAGCTAATCCTTGCTCACACGGTTGTTAAATTAATCTGGCGTCACTCGTTGTCTTGACTTGGGATACTACGACTGTCATAAATATGAGTCAGTTGTCGACACTCACTTAGCAAGTGACCATGGGGCTGTTTGCAATGGTCGTAAGTGTGAAAAAAACAGTCGTAACTCCCCTTTTTTTCCCCTGTGCTTTTGTAACTTTGGTCACTAAATGAACCATCATAACTCAAGGACACGTGAGATTTGAACAGTAGCAAACCTGACTCCCAGATCGCATGCCACAAGTGGCAAATTTGTGTTATTTCTTTCCAAGAATAATCTCTTTCTTTCTTAAAACATTCCCAAATATCTCAGCGCTTTCAGAAAAATGCTCTCTATTGTTTAGTGCTGAAATCCTCGCCTATCAAGAAAAATGGCCTTGGCTAAAAAAAATATTTTAAAAACCCGCCCCATATTTTACCATATGTGGTGGCTATGCCCCGAGACCAGGACATTCTGGATCCAAATTAAAAACTGGGTACAGGAGATCACCGCTTACCAGATTGAGCTCAGACCAGAAACCTAGGAATGAATAAAGATTGAATCCCAAACGAAGTAAAATATCTAATGTTACATATCTCAATACCCGCCAGAATAGGTTTTGCACAAGTATGGAAAACTCCTAATATCCCCAATGAAGAATTAATATTACAAAAAATAATAGAAAATGCTGAAATGAGTATGCTAACTCTGAAACTGAAAGAAAGAGACTCTGAATATTTTTTGTAATTTGGAATAAATGGTACGATTGGGTAACAAACAGAAATAAGAAATAAGACAAGAAATCTAACTGTAAGAGACCTCAATAAAGTCAAAGGTAAATATGTAAAATATATAAGAATATAAAAACAATAATTATGGTTAAAGCTATCAATTACTGCTAGATGAAAGTAAATATAATGTATTAAGATATTTAAGATAAGAACCTGTATAGATGTCAAAAAGACTGTTGAAATAACGATGTTTTATGTTGTAATAACAGAAATTTAATAAAACTTATTAAAACAAAAACAAAAACCAACCAACCCAACATGTTTTTCGGAAGTTAGAAAAGAGGCCTTCAATCAATCAATCAATCAGAACAGAGCTGGAAGGGACCTTGGAGGTCATCTAGTCCAACCCCTTACTCGACCAGGAGATCCTATACCATTTCAGACAAGTGGCTCTTCAGTCTCTTCTTAAAGAAACTGGCCCCATTATTTCTGGTGGCAAGCAGTTCCACTGGTTAAACATCCTCCCCGTTAGGGAGTTTCTCCTCAATTCCAGGTTGCTTCTCTCCTGGATGACTTTCCATCCAACATTTCTTTTCTTGTCTTCTGGTGCTTTGGAAAATAAATGGCTAAAAAAAAAACCTTTTTCCGTTTTCTAAGGAAGAAATCCCTTCAGCGAGTGTTTTTGCCCCGTTGTTACGACTTTCGATCACTGTCGTGGTAAAATTAGTCACCCCGTCGTTAAGTGAATCTGGCTCCCCCTCCTTAACTTGGCTTATCGGAAGGACGCAAAAGCGAATCTGATCAGATTCGCTTCACAATTGTGTTTCTCACTTTGCGATGGCGGCTATTCCCTTAACCCACCATGGCCTTGACCGCTGTCTCTCTTAGCGACTGAAATTTGGGGCTTGAAAGTCGAGGACCACCCCGGACTAAGAAAAAATCTGGCCGTTCTAGAGCCAGCCTGTTTGTTTTTCGCTCTCTCGCTTGATAAAAACATGAGAAGGGGAGATATTTTCAACCCAACTTCAAGGGTTTTGAATATCTCAGATATTCAAGTTTCCTTCCCAGAGCGATGTGCCAGCCAGCCAGTCAAGGTAGGTCTAGCACAGCAAGGCTGCCAGGTGGTGATAAAAACTGGTTTGTGTGTGTGTGTGTTGTTGTTGTTGTGGTTGTGCTTGTGACAGGTAGTCCTTCACTTACGACCGCAACCAAGCCCCCAAATCTCCGTTGTTCAGTGGTTAAGTGACATTCACCTGATTTTATGCGCTTGCTTCCCACAGTTGCTAAGGGCATTCATTGAAGTTGTTCGCTTAGTGACACCATTGTTAAGTGAATCTGGCTGGTCAGGAGGTTGCCACAGGGGATCTCGTGACCTCCGGGACACACGCTGACCGTCGTAAATGCAAATTAGGACTTCCGGTACCGTTTCCATCAACGACGGCTCAGAGATCGTGATTGTGCGCGGCTTTGATCTGTGTTTCCCTTGTTGGAAGGGTCCACATGGGTCCGGAGTCATCTGACCCACCTAGGACGGGTGGGACTGGAGGGAGAGACCACCAGCTGGGTCGAGGGGAGCCGCATCTCACCTCTCTAGCTAGGTATTACTCCGCTGGAAGACAGGGAGAAACGACAGTCTAAAATGGCTGCCCTGAAGATGGAAAGCTGCCGGCACCATAAGTTTTGTGCTGGAGCGGTGAAGTGGTGAGCGCCATGTAACCAGATAAAAGAACTGAATTTTTCGTGCAAGAGTATCACAGTGGCGAACAGAAAATAAGAGGAAAATACAAGGTAAACAAAATTGGAGTATAAAATGTTACAGTGAAATTAGAGACTAAATTTGGAATAATATAAATTGGCATTAGTTAGGTATTGGATAAATGCTGGACTTGCCTGGAATTGGTTATTATTAAGAAAATTAATTGTGGAAATGGTTGGAAATTAATGTTTAACATAATTAAAAGAGAAAAGAAAAGAACTTTGAAAAGTGGAAAGTGATACAGAGCGCCATTCTAATGGTCAAAGACTTTTTTCCCCTATAAAATCTTATGGAAATTTATTGGATTCAGAACTATTATGAAACAAAAGATAAATTAAATCATAAGAACCCCAGAAATTAAAAAAAAAAAAGAGGGAGAAACTCTACTAAGAGGATATGCAAAAGTAATTTCCTGGGACTGTTGGTCGTTGATTGTGAAAGAGAAAGAAGAATTAAAAAGAGAAACAAAGAGAGACTTTTGGCAAGGATTGCAATAAAAGACATCACATCAGAAAACTCAGGAAATTACACCACAAGAACTCAAGAAGTTGCAACACAGCAAATGACCCAGGATATCACAGCGCAAGACCAAGGATATCACAGCAATAAATCTCACAAGGTCATCACCTAACCCATTACCGAAGCTGTTACTACACAGGAGGCCAATGGAAAAGAGATCAAAACACAAATGACCCAGGAGATTACAACGCAGGACCCAGGATACCACAACAAAAGAACTCGCAAGCCCATCACACAACCCATTACCCAAGCCGTTAAAAACACTAGAGGCTAATGGAAAAAAGATCACTACAAAACAAATGACCCAGGAGATTACAGCACAAGATCCAGGATATCTCCACAACAAAACTCACAAGGCCATCACACAGCCCATTATACCAACATCAACTCCATCAACCAATCAAGAGGCAGCAGCGCAGCCAACCAGTCCAGCACACCAGCCCCCACCACCAGTATTTATAGAGAGACGGCAGCTCCGATCACACACTGCTTGCACTGGCAGGAAGCTGAAAGCACCAGCCTGAGGATGGCGAGTGGGACCTCGCCGAAACGTCGCCAAGATACTCTTAATCTTACACGGGAAAAGACCCGAACACACCTAGACCTGCATATAGATATACATACATACATGTATGTATGGTATTTAGGTTTCTTCGGGTATTTTCCCACGTCTTAATATTTGTGCTTTTATTATAGCGACATTTCGGCAGAATCTCATCTGCCATCCTCAGGCTTGTGTATTGGGTTCTTTTTAATCTCGTGTGTCAGGCTTGGCAACCCTAACAAAAAAATGGCTGCCAAGCCTGACACACGAGATTAAAAAGAACCCAATACACAAGCCTGAGGATGGCAGATGAGATTCTGCTGAAATGTCGATATAATATGGAAATTGTCGGAAGAAATATCCTTCTGGGTTCAGTTCCAAGTGGGGAAAAAGACGCTGGAAACATGGAGGCTGTTTGGAAGGTTTAATGGTGGACAGGACCACGTGGCCTGGAGCTCCAAATTGAAAAGGAAGGATGATCACATGCTTCAAGGTGAAGGAAGAGATCAAGAAAAGGGGCTGAGAGTGCCTGGGTTTTATACCCTCCGTTGGGATTTGAATTGGAGCTTGTATTCTGATTGGTTGTCAGACTCCCATGGGGCCGTGCACATGGGGCAGCTCTGTAGGCTGTCCTGAGTCCCAGGCTTGGTTGAGCCTTGCTGGATGATGATGATGCACTGAAAAGGGCTTTTGGCAATTGCTATAGCTTTACCTGGAGATCTTTGTTATGTAAAGTATTCTGGCCCAGGCCTTAATGGCCCACCCATTAACAAAGGTGCGGGTGAGCTTCTGCTTCTGAGGTGAGTTTCTACTTCTGAGTTTCTACTCCTTTTAGAGGAAATATTCTGCCTTTTTAATATTTCCTAGGATACTTCATTTTTCTAGGAGAGGGAAGGGTGCTAACTTCCTACAAAATGAATTAAAAATATGATTATTAATGATTATAAGTAAAGTGAAGATAAAATGAGAGATATTAAGAAGTTATTGTAGTGATTTACTGGAGAGGATATATGCAGTTGACTATATATACAGTTGATTATTTAATGGATATTAGAATTGTACAACGAGAATATTTTATTATGATTATAGTAGGGGAATGGAAAATACCATGTGGATCCTAAATATATTGGTTTTATTATATTTTTACTCTTTTTAGATTGTTTATTATATATCGGCTTAGAGAAAATTAAGGACAATAATGATGTGTAATGTAAAATAAAATAGGTGGTAAGCTGAAAATGGAAATAATAGGGGAGAAAGAATTGAAAACTTATGTATGGATGAAATGACATTGATATTAAATTAATGAATTGAAATATGAATTGCAAATTTATTTAAAGATGAGTGAAATGGGTAATAATATGAATTAATATTATATAAGATTGATGGAAATGAAAATATGACTATGTGTTATAATCTGGAAACATTTTGCTCACGTAAAAAGATGTATAAAATTTAAAAAATAAAAAACTTTTTACAAAAAAGAAGTAAATGCGAATCAGCTTCCAAGCTTGTCTGAATTGGATCCCGTGACTGTGGAGATCTTGTAATGGTTTGTAAGTGTGAAACATGGTCGTAAGTGCTGGAGGTAGATGCCACCTGTAAAACATCTTATACAAATTCTCTTTATATGCTGTTGACATTGTTATTTTATAGTTTTGAGTCCATAATTTCTGCCATTGTTCTAAATCTATCCTATATCCAAAATTTTTCCCAAATCAGATTAGAAAGGTCACTTCCAATTTCTGTTATTCTGTTATTATATGTTCTATGTGTTTTCAACCTCAGCAACATTAAACTGGCTGGACCAACTCCCAGAATGCCCTAGCCAGACATGGTAGCTAGGGAATTCTGGGAGTTGAAGTCCACCCAGCTTAAAGTTTCTGTGAATGGATGGAAGGAGGGGGAATTCTGGGAGTTGAAGTCCATCTTTCTTAACTGTAGAGTTGTAATTGCAGGAATGTTCCAATCTCGGATGGCAAACCTCAGATAAAGAATGTTTCCAAGCAAATACAACTCAGGTAAACAAAGTCACTCATCTAAAGGAGGATTAGAGAGAGGAAGTAAACATATGTTAGACTTTAATTAGAGATAATTAATTGTATGGATTACTGTACTAAACAGTAACCAAAGTTAAGCAGTAACCAAAGTTAACCAGTGATGGAGGATAACTAAAAATGTGTATAAATGCAAGACTAGACTCCAATAAAGATCATCATGATTCAGTTGTTCATGATCAAACAACTCGACTGCCTCGTCATTACAACACTTAACACTGCTGAGGGTGGCTGGCTGGGGAATTCTGGGAGTTGAAGTCCATCCAGCTTAACATTGCTGAATATGGCTGGCTGGGGAATTCTGGGAGTTGAAGCCCACTTATCTTAACATTGCTATGGTTGACAAACTCTGGTTTGTTTTGCGATTGTGCAATGCTGGAGGAACAAGGTTGCCCTTTTCAGTCGTTACAACAAGCCATTTGGTGCTTTGTATGAGGCTGTTTTCTTTAGCCATAAGATAGCCATCATGGGTGCCCATCTAGACTCGTGGGACAGCTCTATGGTTAAGAAACTGTTCCAAATGACTGAGTTGGCCACTTCAACACAACCCCAACCATAGCCACAACCCAATCAACGGAGCATCCACACAGGTGAGTTAGGTTAACCCCAGGAAGGAGCAATCATTTATTGATCTGGGCAGAATAGAGAAATTGAATTGAATTGAGCAGCCTGGCTTTCTTCGTGAGAGAAATTCTGCCATTGTGCGTGTCCGTCACAGCTGAGCACAATTTTACCAAACCTGGTTTGTAGCCATTCATTCACGACTGAAACCACGATACACAGGTAGCCCTCGACTTCCAATGGTTCATTTAGTGACCGCTCAAAGTTACAACAGCCCTGAAGAAAAGGGACTTATGACCATGTTTCACACTTACAAACCACTGCAGTATTGTTGTGGTTCGCTGGCAGCCTGTGGTATAAATAGGCATAACTGTTCATGTATTTATGTATAAATATGTAAATAACTATGTAAATATAGGAAAATATGACAAACGTAAAATAATTGTAATAATATTTAGTAATATTCTATATACTTAAGAATATGTCAAAGTGAGTGAACACTACTACAAATATGCTCCAATGAATGGAGATATGTTTTTAATTGGTTTTTTTAATTGTCGAATTTGTTTAATAAAGTTTTTTTTTTAAAATTAAAATAAATGAAATGGACTATGTGGTTGATCTGGAATCTATTCCCATGTTTTCTTTAGTTTTGGGTTGGGATAAAGCGTTGCCAACATCTCTACAGCCAGCGTAGTAACTCAGTTGTGTAACTCACTCACACACCAGGCTAACAACCCCACACACCTTCCCCCCTCCACCATTCCTGGACAACAAGACCCCAACCCTTAAAGAAGCATCCGAGCCATAAAAAAAAAATGCTGGCCTTAGATCTTTTATGGCCTTTGAGTTCCTGCTTCTCCCCCCACCACGCATAATAGGAGTTAACAGGAATCTACAATTATAGCTTGTTTTCTGTTTATCTCCATTGGAGGGAAATTGGGCTTTTGTTCTGACAATTTGCATTTCAGCTCCTGTTGCTTTAAGCAGTGGTGTTTTTTTTTCCCATGCATTTTTTAAAAAACTATCTGTCACCTTCTGGTAACTTCAATCTATTATTTGCAGCTATTTGCTCGAGATTGTTGTCTCTCTGTCTCTCTCTCTCTCTCTACCTCTCTCTCTGTCTCTGGGTCTCTTACTACCTATCTCTCTACCTCTCTCTCTTCTCTCTCTCTCTTTCTCTCTTCTATCTCTCTCTCTCTCTCCCTTCTCTGTCTGTCTCTTCTCTGTCTATCTTTCCCTTTCTCTATCTCTCTTTCTGTCTTTCTTTCTCTTTTCTTTCTCTTTCTCTCTCTTCTCTCTGCCTCTCTCTCTCTCTCTCCTCCCTCCCTCCCTCTCTCTCTCTCATAAGCTAGTTGCATGCAGGGCTGAGAAACACATCATGTCTTAAATATTTAGCTTATCAGTCCCTCTGTGGTAGGTAAAGTCAAGGGTGTTGACCAGCTGCATGGGAAAAATGTGAAAGCGCTAAAGAAACGAGGAATTAGCTCTAGGTTTTAGCCCACGATTTCCTGACAATTAAGAATACCTTGTCTCTCCAGAAGTTGTGGGTGCTTCAACACTGGAGGTTTTCAAGAAGACACCGGACAACCATTTGTCTGGAATGGGAGGGAGGTTTCTTGCCTAAGCAGGGGGTTGGACTAGAAGACCTCCGAGGTCCCTTCCAAACCTGTCAGTCTGTATTCTGTAAAAATTCAAAAGAGAAGGACTAGGGTCTTGAGGGGCTGCCCCAAAGAAGAGTGGGCTCCACCTATTCTCCAAAGCCCCTGAAGGCAGGACAAGAAGCAACAGGTGGAAACTAATCAAGGAGAGAAGCAACCTGGGATTAAGGAGAAACTTCCTAGCAGTGGAGACAATTAACCAGTGGAACTACTTGCCACCAGAAGTTGTGGGTAGTTCATCACTGGAGATTTTTAAGAAGAGATTGGACAGAGATTGTCTGGAGATGGTATAGGGCAGGGTCTCCTGCCTCAGCAGGGGGCTGGACTAGAAGACCTCTAAGGCCCCTTCCAACTCTGTCATTCTGTTATCTCTTGGGGGGTTTTTTTGGTTTTTGTTTTACTCTCTTGTAGGTAACCGCCAACAATACGCAATGCTGACGTTGGCTGGAGATTCTGACCTTTCTCTGTTCTATTAAAAGGTTTTTCCACTCAGATTCTGATCTGTGCTATTTTAGAGTAAAGATTTTTCCTCAGGAAACTAAGAACGCATTCAATTGTATGCTTGACCTATAACCCACCTGCATGCTTTAGAAGCTTAGTTGTACTAGTCAATTACCGCATTGTTACTAGGCTGCTATCCATTTTTTTTAAACAACCGGTTCTGTGGGCGTGGCTTAGTTGGTGGGCGTGGCTTGTGTGGTCATGTGACTGGCTGGGCGTGGGCAACTCAACATCACTCACATCGAGGCACACATCTCCTCGCCTGGCCTCTCGTGACTGTGGGGATGCTGTAACAGTCGTAAGTGTGAAAAATGGTCATAGGTCACTTTGTTCAGTGCCATTGTAACTTTGAGTGGTCACTCCACACAAGCAAAGTGCCAGCAAAGGAGGGGAAAATACCTCCAGAGAAGTTCCTGAGACAGGAAGTCCAGTCCTGCCAAGAATGTAACAAGGGTAAATGGAGAGGCAGTTTCTGTAAGCAACACCAGAATGTTTCCTTCCTGCCTTCCTTACAGGATTAGACCAGTAATTTCTTCTAACAACCGGTTCTCCGAACTGCTTAGAAGGTTAACAACCGGTTCTAGTGAATAGGTGTGAACTGGTAGAATCCCACCCCTGCTGCTAACCCTGGGATAAACCAATCATTGGACTTGTATGTATAAGTAAACTCCTACATTTAGAGTATAAGAATAAACACAGTTGACTGGGAATAGAAGAACTTCTTGACTTGGGAGATGCTTGACTCAGGAATCATGTGTACGTGTCCTTGATTGCAACACTCTTCTGTGTTTTCCTGCAGGACGGAATCCCGGAGACAGGAAGGAACCTGAGTCCGGTTTCACCATGAAAAAAATCAGCTTCCTCTTGGCAGAGATCCATGATTTTACTTCCGAGGAGGCTCAGCAGCTGCTGCACAACAAATTTGTGGTTGTGATAGGAGACTCTAGTAAGTGTTGCTAGGGAATTTGTGGGGCGAAAGAGAGATCGCCAACTCTGGAGTACCCAGGTAATCCTCAACTTACAACCATTTGTTTAGTGACGGCGTTTGAAATTACAGGGTCCCTGAGAAAAGGGCCTTACGACCGTTTTTCACACTTACGACCATTGCCCCATTCCCTGTGGTCGTGCAATCACTGAACCAGCTGTTACACCGGCAGCATCCCACCCACCGGTCGTAAGTCACTTTTTTTTTGAGTGCCTGTCATGCCCCTGTTGTAGTCTGAATCTGAGGAGGAAGACAAACAGCTGACAGGGAACGGGAGTATGGCTCTGTTGGCTGGGGAGGAAACTGAGGAAGGGCAAAGTCCAGCTGGGCAGAGCAGGGGATAGGTAGAACAAGGGAGAGGGAGTTCAGAGGAAGACCCAGGCCCACCCCCTCTTCATCCTAGGGCACACAGGGAGGAACGGAGAAGGGAGCAATGTGGGTGGTGTGGCTTACAGGGGAGGAAAGAGCCCTGATTCCCTTCATTAGCCACAGCTGGGAATGAGAGTTTTAAAGGGATGCAGCAGCTTTTGGGAGCAAACGTGAATTTATCTTGTGTTGCCTTATTTTATCTGTGTTCCTGGCATCTTCCCAACTGGGTTGAGTTACTGCCGGTCCTTCATGTCTGGAATTCTTGCTCCTGCCCTGCCGGACTAATGACCTCATTTTGCCTTGATTGGACTTATAGTTACAGTTTCTGTTGACCATCTTTTGGACTTGACTCCCTGCAGCCAAAGGCTGTTCCTGGGAGAGTTTTTCTCCAGCCCAGAAGGTAACCAGGACATTGAGGGCAAAGTTGGAGCTAATAAAGGGACACCTATTGATTGTGACTCTGACTGTGTTACCTTTGTGCCACACCCCTTTGGGTCATCACAGTGCTGTTGTAACTTCGGACATTAAACAAACTGTTGTAAGTTGAGGACTACGCAAATCTACTTCAGGGAAAGCTTCCTCCCCCTCTTTTACTCCTAGGAGCAGATATCTCCATAAATTGATTTGGAACGATCCAAGAAACATTTTTTTTTCCCGGTTCCTCGGTTGTTGCTTTTTGTGTGTGCATTGAAATGGGGCCAGGTGCAGAGATGGGTCATGTTGACCTGGCCTTCGATACGCCGACGTTAGGTCTCATGTTAGCAAGGCCAGACCAGGCAGTGAAGAATTTGGGCAAAAATATAGCAGAATTGCCGCCCCCTCTTTACTAAGTTAGCCGCTGTTTTGCTTGGCACAAAAAACCCCCCAAACATTGACAGCTGGAAGCTAAGAACAGGAGGCTGAGTAACCTTGAATCCTTCCCAAATTCAGCGCAGCCCTAAAAATAGAATAAAATAAGATAAAATGAAAATAAAATAAAAAGGTACTGTCTCTAATCAAGTAAAGTGAAGCCAAGTGAAGACATAAAATCACAGTACTATCTCGTCAAGTAAACTGAAGTACAGTGAAGAAAGGAAAGGAAAGGAAAAGTACTGTCTCTAAACAAGTAAAATGAAATGAAGAAATGAAATGTAATAATAAAATAAAATGAAACGGTACTGCCTCTAAACAGGTGAAGTGAAGAAATAAAATGAAATAATAAATAAAATGAAATGGTACTGCCTCTAAACAGGTGAAGTGAAGAAATAAAATGAAATGAAATAATAAAATAAAATGAAACGGTACTGCCTTCTAAACAGGTGAAGAAATGAAATGAAATAATAAAATAAAATGAAAAATGAAATAAAAAATGAAATGAAATAATAAAATAAAATGAAACAGTACTGCCTCTAAACAGGTGAAGTGAAGAAATGAATTGAAATAATAAAATAAAATGAAAAATGAAATAAAAATTGAAATGAAATAAAATAAAACAAAATAGTACTGCCTCTAAACAGGTGAAGCGAAGAAATAAAATGAAATGAAATAATAAAATTTATTATTTATTATTTCAATTCATTTCTTCACTTCACCTGTTAAGAGGCAGTACCGTTTCATTTTATTTTATTATTTCATTTCATTTTTTATTTCATTTTATTTTATTATTTCATTTCATTTTTTATTTTATTTTATTTTATTTTATTATTTCATTTCATTTTATTTCTTCACTTCACCTGTATAGAGGCAGTACTATATTCCAGTAAACAAGGGTGGATATGGAAAATAACAGATGGTGTAAGATAAAATGAGTAATTAAATGTACCTCTTCTTTTTGGTATATATGTTAATTTCCTTTTTTGGTATAGTTTAATAAAAGTAACGCCCCCGGCTAAGCTGAGGTCATAAAATGTATAAAAGTGACGCTTCAGGAAGAGCCAGGGGGTTCAGAATTTGCCATGCTAATGCTCTGAACCTTGTGCACAAATAAAAAACCTGTATTCTCCAACCTTTCGTGGTCTTGTGTCCTGATTTGGAACCAAGATTTGCTGCTACAAAATAAAATGAAAAATAAAATGCTAAAATAAAATAAAACAGTACTGCCTCTAAACAGGTGAAGTGAAGAAATGAAATGAAATAATAAAATAAAACGAAAAGGTTCTGTCTCTAATCAAGCAAAGTGAAGTGAAGAAATAAAACAAAATAAAAGGGTACTCTCTAAACAAGGTGAAGTGAAGTTGAGAAATGAAATGAAATAAAATAAAATATGACATCATTTTCTAAGCATCTGAATTTTGATCAAATGGCCCTGGGGACGAGGCAACAGCTGTAAGCATGAAAAACAGTCATCAGCCGCTTTTTTCAGTGTTGTCATCATTTCAGGTGGTTACTAAATGAACGGGTTGTAAGTTGAGGGATACCTGTACAGAATGCCTTCTCTGAGCACCCTGCAATTACTTTCTTTTTAAAAAAAGATCAACCACCTTAAGCAGAATAATTGGTGTGTGTGTGTGTGTGTGTGTTAATTTTTTGGTATTGTTGGAAGGAGAAATGGCCAGATGGGGATATTCTCCAGATTAGGTTAGATTAACAGAGTTGGAAGGGACCTCGTAGGTCATCTAGTCCAGGGGTCGCCAACCTTTTGGACCTCAGGGACCACCAAACTCATAGTTTTAAATCCCAGGGACCACTAACCGGTTCTGTGGGCGTGGCCTGATTTGTGGGTGTGGCTTGGTGGTCATGTGACTGGCTGGGCGTGGCTTGTATGTAAATATTCTAAATATTTACATAAATATTGGACTTTTTATTAAAAAAAGAACAACTTTTACCCCAAATCAGGCAAAGCAGGCAGGCAGATTGAGTTGCTCACAGAATCACAGATTCATTCAGAGATCTATCTATCTGCCATCGGCTAGCTCAGTCTGTCACATAAAATCGCTTGCCGTGAGTCTGCACTGAACAACTGAACCTTCAGTCCTAAGGGAGGTTCGGCTGTGCTTAAAAGCAGAGCCAAAGATCGAAAGACTACCTAGAAAGCATGAAATCCAACCATTTCCTGCTTCCTAGCTAATCTAAATCTCCTGGCAAGCAGAACAGCTGATGGTTGGAAAAATAGCAATTTAGCAGGCAAGTTTGCCGGGTAAGGAGCGAGTGGGCGGGGAGGGTTCCCGCGGACCATGTGGGCAGCGCAGCCTCGTGCTTCTGCGCAGCCTGGATTAATTGCTTTGGGGGGGGCGTGTTCTGGGGGTGAGATTTCTCTGCGGCCCACCAAAATTTTCTTGCGGCCCACCGGTTGGCAACCACTGATCTAGTCCAACCCCACCCCCCACCCCTCCCCAAGCAGGAGACCCTACATCACTTCTGACAGGTGGCTGTCCAGTCACTTCTTGAAAGCCTCCAGTGATGAAGCTCTCACAACTTCCGAGGGCAACTTCTGTTCCATGGGTTGATTCTCACTGTCAGAAAGTTTTCTCCTTAGTTCCAGGTTGAATCTCTCCTTGTTCAGTTTCCATCCATTATTCCTTGTCTGGCCTTCTGGTGCTGTAGAAAACAGCTTGACCCCCTTCCTTCTCTCTGTGGCAGCTCCTCAAATATTGGAAGATGCTCTCCTGTCTCCCCTGGTCCTTCTCTTCCCTAGACTAGCCAAGCCCAGTTCCTGCAACCATTCGTTGTATATTTTAGCCTCCAGTCCCCTAATCATCCTGGTTGCTCTTCTCTGCACTTTTTCTAGTGTCTCAACATCATTTTTATAATGTGGTGACCAAAACTGGATGCAGTACTCTAGGTGTGGCCTTACTAAGGCTTTATAGAGTAGTATTAGTCTTTATAGAGTAGGTCTTTTATAGAGAAAAGTAAAGTTCTACACTTAGGCAAGAAAAACCAAAAGGACCCATGTAGACTGGGTGAAACCAGGCTCAATAGCAGGAACTGGGAGGGGGATCTTGGAGTCTGAGTGGACAACCAGCTAAATAGGAGCCAGCCGTGTGCAGCAGCAGCCCAAAAAGCCAATGCAATCCTAAATTGCATCAACAGAGGGATACAATCGAGATCAAAGGAGGTACTAATACCATTCTATAAAGCCTAAGTAAGACCACACCTAGAGTCCTGCATCCAGTTTTGGTCACCATACTGTAAAAAAGATGTTGAGACTCTAGAAAAAGTGCAGAGAAGAGCAACCAGGATGATTAGGGGACTGGAGGCTAAAACATATGATAAACAGTTGCAGGAACTGGGCCTGGCTAGTCTAGGGTAGAGAAGGACCAGGGGAGACAGGAGAGCAGTCTTCCAATATTTGAGGGGCTGCCACAGAGAGGAGGAGGGGGTCAAGCTATTTTCTAAAGCATCTGAAGGCCAGACAAGGAATAATGGATGGAAACTGAACAAGGAGAGATTCAACCTGGAAATAAGGAGAAACTTTCTGACCGTGAAAACAATCAACCAATGGAACAGAAGTTGCCCTCGGAAGTTGTGGGAGCGCCATCACTTGAGACTTTCAAGAAGAGACTTTCAAGAAGAGTCTGTCAGAAATGGTGTAGGGTCTCCTGCTTGGGTGGGGGGGTTAGACTAGATGACCTACAAGGTCCCTTCCAACTCTGATTATCTGTTAAATCTATTAGATGATGACCACTTGACTCGATGATCAACGGAAGGGGAAGAAAAGTGGAGGCTTGCTAGAATGGTTCCCTATAGCTGGTGTTGAGCCAAAAAACAGTTCCAGAATTTGCACTCGGGGCCTGAATCCAGCTTGCCTTCAAGCAATGTTTTTTTTCAAACTTGGCTCCTTTAAGAGCGGTGGACTTCAACGCCCAGAATTCCCCAGCCAGCCTTCTGGGCGTTGAAGTCCATGCCTCTTAAAGCAGTCGAGTTTGGAGGGGGGATAATGTCTTCAGGAATATCCAGATCTGGTGGCTGGCTCGAATCAATAATCAGAGAGGACAATTTCGAATTAATAAACTAAGAATTGAGAAAATTGCAAACATGACAGAAAAAGGTAAAATGGGAAATGAATGTAGAAATGAGATGAAAGCTTCAAATAACATTGTAAATTAAGATATGAGAATATTCTAAGGAAAATGAAATAAGTTATCATATGAATTAGAATTGGATAACTTTAATATTTAATATTAATAACAAAATGAATAAGTAAACATGGTCATGTTTGTATTGAGATGTGAAACCTGGAACCATAGTGCTTGCCAAATAAGAATTTTTTATTTTTTAAAAAAAATTGAGGAGGAAATTGAATAATGAAATTACTCTGTATGTCTAACTGATATGGTGGTTGGCAACTAGGAGAGAGTATTGAAATGTTGAAAATAAGCAAGGAAGGATTTTGATTTAATGTTGAATATGGGTAATAAATGATTGTATTATTAAGCTTTTCTGTACTAAAATGTATGATATATTGATGCTACGCAGTTAGTGTATTGTTGTGTATGCGTAGACTGAAATAAAAAAGAATTGTAAGAATATCCAGATCTACACACACACACACACACACACATATTGCATCTTGGTTTACTTTTGTTTGTTTATTTCTTTTCCCCACATTGCAGACTACCGTGCAATATATAAAGATTTGGTCTATTTTCTGCAGACAGATGAATTTGTCCCTACTGCAAAACTGAAGGACAAGGTACTGCCTCTAATCAAGGAGAACATTTGTGGGTTGAAAGGAAGGGTCCCTGATGGTCCCTCAGCTTGTGGGGGTGGGGGAGCGGTTTTCCTTCTAGATGTTTCATGACCCAACTAGGTAACATCATCAGCGCTAGAAGGGAGTGGGGTTTGCAAGAGGAGGAGGAGGAGTTGGACTGTGGGGTCCTTGATTCTGAGTTCCCGTGTTTTCTTGCATACATTTCATTACCCGGGTCTCATGACATGACGCCTCATCATCAGTGCTATAAGGAGGTTGGATAATAGTGATGATGTGACCTAGTTGGGTCATGAAACGTCTGCAAGAAAACCACCAAGCTCAGAGAACACCAAGAACCCCACAGTCGTTGTCCTCCGCCTCCTCCTCCTCCTCCTCTCTATAAATTTCCCTCTCTTCTACAACTGATGATATTGCCTAGATGTATCGTGCAATATCTCCAAAAATAACCACCAAGCATCAAGGACCACATAGTCATAGTCATTGTCTTCTTCTCCTTCTTCTATTTCCTCCTCCTCCTCCTCCTTCCTTCTTCCTGTTTCTTGTTGTTGTTTCTTCTTCTTCTTCTTCTTCTTCTTCTTCTTCTTCTTCTTCTTCTTCTTCTTCTTCTTCTTCTTCTTCTTCTTCTTCTTCTTCTTCTTCTTCTCCTCCTCCTCCTCCTCCTCCTCCTCCTCCTCCTCCTCCTCCTCCTCCTCCTCCTTCCTTCTTTCTTGTTTCTTCTTCTTCTTCTTCTTCTTCTTCTTCTTCTTCTTCTTCTTCTTCTTCTTCTTCTTCTTCTTCTTCTTCTTCTTCTTCTTCTTCTTCTTCTTCTTCTTCTTCTTCTCCTTCTCCTTCTCCTTCTCCTTCTCCTTCTCCTTCCCCTCCTCCTCCTCCTTCCTTCTTTCTCATTGCTTCTTCTTCTTCTCCTTCTTCTCCCCCCTCCTCCTCCTCCTCCCTCCTCCTCCCTCCTCTTACTTCTCCTCTCTGCTAACCCCACTCCCTTCTAACCCTGTTGATATTACCTAGTTGGGTAGCGAAACGTCTGCCAAAAAAAAAAAAAAAAAACCACCTCACCAAGCTCAGAGAACTGCAAGGACCCCATAGTTCAACCCCGAGCAACAAATATTATCTTCTCTCGGTACACTGGGTGTTGGTTAAATGATCCTAAAGGTTGGCTTTGTGGCTCCTCTTTTTGGCCAGTTGGATGGATCTCGTGGCCCTTCGGACTTTCATGGTCCCCTATTTGCATTTACTGAGACTTTCTCTGCTATCAGTGTTGTGGTCCGCTGGCATCCTGCGGAGACGGCAGCAGATTCGGACAGCAGGGAGGAACACGGGCCAGTTCGGGAGTCTGGGGAGGACTCAGACGAGGGTCCTGCGTCCGACGCAGAAATGGGGCCAGGGCCATCTGGGAGTTATGTGCTGACTCCAGAGCCTCCAGAATCTGGCAGCAGCGAGGTAGACGAATAGCGGGAGCCTGTTCCCAGTGCGCACATGCACAGAGCTGCCAGAAGGCAAGAACAGTTAAGACAAAAGGAGCGACTCGAGAGTCAGGCTTGGAGGTGATTGGTTCTCCCATAAAACATAAAGGCGGAGCAAAGGGACAGGAGCCTTTGCAGGAAGCAACTTTGTTCGTTCTGGTCGTTGGAAACCTGAAGCTCCGTGTTGAATTTGTGCTCCGTTTGGCCTCGTATAACTAATTGGACATTTAGTCATTGGCAGCATTTCAAGGGAGATAAAGGTGGGTGCTTATCAGACTTATCCCAAAGGACTGTGGGAGGTTTCCGTTGGACTATTCACAAACTCTTTGGGGCTCATTACGGGGCTGCGAATGACTAAAATTCACAGCCGTTGAAATAAAGAAAAACGGGGTTTGGGGACTAACCTGTGTTTGTTCGTGTCTCCATAAGCCTCGGTCAGGACCATCCGGGTTTTTGAACGGTGCCGTCTTGCCTTGCAGCATGAGGACAATTTCTCCAACGATTGCCTGGTGGAATTGAACGAGTCTCAATCCAGAAACGATTACCATTTGGTGCGCCAGTACCGCACCCCACACCACCTTGTGCGCTTCTACTTCATCACCCGTGCTTATTCGTCCTACGTGGAGAGCATCTTGAATGACTTCCGGGCGGCTCTGGAGGCGGACCTGGTCCCCGATGTTGTCATCCTGCATTCTTGCCTCTGGGACCTCAACAGGTAAATCGGACCGGCCGGTCCAGCCCGACTGCATGGTCCTCGACGTACAACTGAGGCAAAATTATACTGTCTCTAATCGAGGAGGATATGTGTGGCTCGGGGAGGGGGTGGAAAGGAAGGGCCTTTGGGGGTCCCCAAGTTTGTTTGTTTTTTCCCCTTTTGGACATTTTATGACCCAACTAGGCAACGTCATCAAAGCTCAAAGAGAAGGGGTGTTTGCAGAGAGGAGGGGAGGACCGTGGGGTCCTCGGTGCTCTCTGAGCTTGGTTGTTTTCTGCAGACATTTCATGACCCAACTAGCTAGTATCATCAGTGCTAGAAGGCAGTGGAGTTGGAAGAGGAAGAAGAAGATGGGAGGAAGATAAAATGAGAAGCAGGAGGAGGAAGAAGGATAGAAGAGGAAAAAAGAGAAGGAGGAGGAGGACTGTAGGGTCCTCGGTGCTCTCTGAGCTTGGTTGTTTTCTGCAGACGTTGCATGACCCGACTAGGTAATATCATCAGTGCTAGAAGGCAGTGGAGTTGAAGGAGGAGGAAGAAGATGGGAGGAAAATAAAAGGAGGAGGAGGAGAAGGATGGAAGAAAAAAAAGAGAAGGAGGAGGACTGTCTGGGTCCTCGGTGCTCTCTGAACTTGGTTGTTTTCTGCAGACGTTACATAACACAACTAGGTAACATCATCAAGGCTAGAATGGAAGGGAATTTGCAGACAGGAGGAGGAGGAGGAGGATTTGGAGGAGGAAGAGGAAGAGCGGTGGAGAACTGTGGGGTCCTTGGTTCTGAGTTCCATTGTTTTCTTGCAGACGTTTCATGACCCAACTAGGCCTCGTCATCAGTGTTTCAGGGAGGTGGGATAACCCTGACGATGTGACCTATTTGGATAATGAAACGTCTAAACATCCTACCAGTTGAGCCCAACCCCACGGTGCTCAACGTACGACCGCAACGGAGCCCGGCATTTTACTACAACGCTAAGCAAGAAATGTGCGCTTTGTCCCATTTGACGGCCTGTCTCGCCTTGTTCGCTGAGTGAATCGTGGCCGCTGTTAAATGAGTCATGCCGTCCTTAAGCGAATCTGGCTTCCCCGTGGACTTAAAAGGTCACCAAAAAGGATCGTCATGAACCCCGGGACGCAGCCAACCATCATAAGGACCGGCCGATTGCATTAAAATTTGATCCCGGGAATGGTCATTAAGTGTGAAAAATAGTCGCAAGTCCCTTTTCAACGTGCCGTCCTAACCTGGAACGGTCCCTCAGTGACCTGTTGTGAAGCCCACTCACTTCCCCATTCCGCGTAGATACCACGAGGCTTTTCCCACGGAGCCGCCGATCCCCAAAGCGATCCGAGAATACCGCCAGAACGTGGAGAAGCTCTTCCAAGCGTTGGACGACGTCCTTCCTTCAAGCACTCTCATCATTTGGAACACGGCCATGGCCATCACCAAAGATGCCCGCGGATACGTCATCGAGGTGAGAAGATCGATGTGTTGGGATTCCGACATTTACCCCGATTTAAATCATGAGTCATGCGCCAAACTTCTAAAACAACAAGCATCGTCACAAAATCTCCAGAATTGTAAAGCCTACAAACTTGAAATTTGGGCATCTATGTTCCTCTTGGCTTCTAGGGGCTCACTAAGAAAGGATTTTTGGAAATGACCATCAGAGCATTTAGAGTATTTCCTATCTTATTATTATTATTAACATGCTCTGATGCTAAGGAGTCCTACTCCCCCTCCCCACCTGGAAAGAAATCTATTCCAAATACAAAACACAAGCAGAGGAGAGGAGTTTAGTTTCGCTTTCACAGCACCAAGCAGCTTTAATACAGAATAGTTGAGCTCAGCCACACCCAGGCTCCTTGCTGTCTCCTTCTTGCTCACACAGCAATACTCTTTCAGTTTCCAAACAGCCCTCCACACTCTCACACACTGACAGGACGCTAGCCAGATGAATACCGATGTGGATGCTGGTCGGCAGAGGCAGAATTTCTCCCCCCTTATTTTCCTCCCCAAAAACGAAGCCCGACCACATAGTTTCGTAGCGAAGCACGGGGATCCAGCTAGTTATTCCCATTTCCCTTATTTAACTGTTCACATCTGTTTATATTCAAGTTTCATCCTTCATTCCTACATTGTCCAGTGTTTCAATATACACTTCTTATACCAATTACAATATTGTTTAAACATATGTAGTAGATCTATTCATATTCCTCCCACTCATCCATTGCATTTAATTCCACGATTAATACACCTGTGTCAGGATTCCAGCGGTTACCGCAATGAAATCATGAGTCTCGTGCCAAACTTCCAAAACTTCCAAAGGATTTATTGGGAATGAACATGTCTGGCACTGCCTGGGTGTAGCTGACTCTGAGACACGTAATTCATTGTCACTCTTGACCCTGATTTTCCCTCCAGGCCCTGGTGGAGAATTCATATTCTCCAATGGGACACATCCATAGCCCAGAGTCATCAATCATGCTCTCCAGCTAGAATTTTGCGCAGCAGAAACTTCAGTCCCCTAGTGACTATCTTTGAAAAAATATTTCTGGAATGTGCTTTTGATGTCCAAGCAAACCCCTTTCCCCTCTCCCTTTCTTTTGGCAACTCTAAAAAAACCACAGAAATATTTTGTGTTGACATTCGGCTCCCCTCACTTCTTGAAGGTGATCTGTGCAACACAAAAAAAGAAAACAAATTGATTGCAGGTATAGGATTCAGGGTTGCGAACTCCTGCAAGGCTTGGCTGGATTTTCTGCATGGAACCTCATCACAAGGTGATTGGTTTGGAGGTTCCTAGTCTTTACTCAAGATTACCTTACATTAATATATATATGTGTATATATATGTGTGTGTGTGTGTATGTGTGTGTGTGTGTGTATGTTTTCTTAAGTTATCGCGGGTACTTACATGTATGGCATTCGGAAGTTTGGGTATTTTCCCAGGTCATTATAGTTGTGCTTTTAAAGTTGTAACGCGTTTCGGCAGAATCTCATCTGCCATCATCAGGCTTCTGTATGAGATTCTGCCAAACATTGCTACAACTTTAAAAGCACAACTACAATGACATGGGAAAATACCCGAACAAAGCTGAATACCATACATGTAAGTACCCGTGAAACTTAAGAAAAAAATAAACAAACAAACAATACATACATACATACATATATATAATAGATATATATATTATGATTTAATGATCTAATTACTCATGGTTGAATTTTGTTGTTATTCACATTTATATTGTTATGAATTTTATTATCTGACTGCTCGTCGTGATATGATTTTGGTATGTTAACGTGCTTGACTTAGAATAATAGAGTTGGAAGGGACCTTGGAGGTCATCTAGTCCAACCCCCCGCCCGCTTTCATGATCTAATTACTCATGGTTGAATTTTGGTTATTCACATTTATATTGTTATGAATTTTATTATTTGACCGCTCCTCGTGATACGATTTTGGTATGTGAACATTGCTTGACATAGAATAACAGAGTTGGAAGGGACCTTGGAGGTCATCTAGTCCAACCCCCTGCTCGAGCAGGAGTGTCTTAATTCCAAATATTAGCCTCTACCTAGGATCGAACTCGCAGCCTCCTGGATTGTGAGGCGAGAGCTCCACCTCTAGGCCACCTGAGCTGACTTGAGGATGGTGGGTGTTTTTTTGTTGGGGTGTGTGTGTGTGTGTCTCTCGCAGCAACCCTGCAAGGTGTCAGCCCAGGATATGATAGAAGCCAACTTCTACAGCGCCAACCTGGCCCGAGGGTTCTGGTTCGACGTCCTGGACCTCCACTACTACTTCCGGTTCCTGCAGGACTTCCACAGCCCCGACGGCATCCACTGGAACTTCCGGGCTCACCGCTACCTGACCAAACTCCTACTCACTCACCTGGCCGAAGCCTGGCAGGTCCAGCTAGAGAAACAGAGGCCGCTGATGGGCAAGTGGGGAAGGGGGGGAGAAAGTGTGGGGGGGGGGAGGGGAGGGGGGCTTGGAAAGCAGGAGGCCCCCTCCCCCTGCAAGGCTGGGTGGGTGGGGGCTGCTGGGAATTCCCACCTCCTGTTCCCCCTCCCGCCCCCCACCAACTAGGCTCTTAAGGATGGTGGAAAATAATTGGATTTAGGGGTCCCCTTCAAAAGGGGTAACTATGGTAAGAAGGAAACGAGTGGGTGAAAAAAATGAATGCACCCATACCGGCTGTTCAAAAGTATCAGAAATGGCTTCTTTACAACTTTTCCTTTCCTTCCCTTCCCTTCCCGCCTTCCTTCCTTCCCCACTTCCATTTATCTTTCTTTCCTTCTTCCTTCCTTCTTTCTCTTCCCTCCTTCTTTCCTTTGTTCCCCCTTCCATTTATCCTTCCCTTCCTTCTTTTCCTCCTCCTTCCATCTATCCTTCTCATTCCTTCTTCCCTTCCTTCTTCCCTTCCTTCCTTCTTCCTTCCTTCCTTCCCCCTTCCATTTATCTTTTTCCTTCCTTCTTCCATTTACCCCCTTCCTTCCTTCCTTCCTTCCTTCCTTCCTTCCTTCCTTCCTTCCTTCCTTCCTTCCTTCCTTCCTTCCTTCTATTTATCTTTCTCCTCCTTCCTTCCTTCTTTCCTTCCATTTATCCTTCTCCTTCCTTCCTTCCTTCTTCAATTTATCCTTCTCCTTCCGTCTTTCACTTCCTTCTTCCTTCCTTTGTCCCCCCTTCCATTTATCCTTCTCTTCCTTCCTTCCATTTATCCTCCTTCTTTTCCTTCCTTCCTTCCTTCCTTCCTTCCTTCCTTCCTTCCTTCCTTCCTTCCTTCCTTCCTTCCTTCCTTTCTTCTATTTATCTTTCTCTTCCTTCCTTCCTTTTTTCCTTCCATTTATCCTTCTCCTTCCTTCTTTCCCTTCCTCCTTCCTCCTTCCTTCCTTTGTCCCCCTTCCATTTATCCTTCTCTTCCTTCCTTCCATTTATCCTCCTTCTTTTCCTTCCTTCCTTCCTTCCTTCCTTCCTTCCTTCCTTCCTTCCTTCCTTCCTTCCTTCCTTCCTTTCTTCTATTTATCTTTCTCTTCCTTCCTTCCTTTTTTCCTTCCATTTATACTTCCCCTTCCTTCTTTCCCTTCCCTCCTTCCTTCTTCCCACCTTCCCCCTTCCATTTATCTTCCTTCCTTCCTTCCTTCCTTCCTTCCTTCCTTCCTTTCCTTCCTTCCTTCCTTCCTTCCTTCCTTCCTTCCTTCCTTCCTTCTATTTATCCTTCTCCTTCTTTCTTGCCCTTCCTCCTTCCTTCTTCCTTCCTTTGTCCCCCCTTCCATTTATCCTTCTCTTCCTTCCTTCCATTTATCCTCCTTCTTTTCCTTCCTTCCTTCCTTCCTTCCTTCCTTCCTTCCTTCCTTCCTTCCTTCCTTCCTTCCTTCCTTCCTTCCTTCCTTCCTTTCTTCCATCCTTCTTTCCTTCCTTCCCCCAATGGATGACAGGAGTTTCAAACCAGCCTATCCTTCTGCTGCACAAGGGGCATGATGGCTCAGTGGTTAAAGACACTGGACTTGTCAGATGGAAAGCCGACAGCCCGGGTTCGAGTCCTGAGCTTCACAAGACGGGGTGAGCTCCCGTTCCCTGGCTCAGCACCTGCCCACCTAGCAGTTCAAAAACCAGCAAATGCGAGTAGATAAATAGGTACCACTTCAGAGGGAACAACGTTCCATGCGCTTTGGCGTATACAGGAAGTCCTCAACTTATGACCACTGTGGAGCCCCAAATTTTACGTGGCTCAGTGAGAAATTTGTTGAGTGGCTTTTGTCCCATGTTACAACATTTCTTGCCCCATTTATTAAATCAATCATGGCAGCTGTCAGTCACACGATTGTTAAGTGAATCTGGTTTCCCCCTGGACTTTTGCTTGTCACTGAAGCAGATCACCTGACTCTGGGACACGGCGCCCATCATAAATATGAGTCAGTTGTCGATCATCTGGATATAAATCACGTGACCCCCCCACGGGATGCTGCTGCAGTCGTTAAGTGTGAAAAACGCTTTTTCGGTGCCGTTAAGGTAAAGGTTCCCCTCGTACATCCCTGCTAGTTATTTCCGGCTCTAGGGGGCGGTGCTGATCTCTGTTACAAAGCCAAAGAAGAGCCAGCGCTGTCCAAAGACGTCTCCGTGGTCACGTGGTCAGCATGACTGAACGCCGAAGGCGCACGGAACACCGTTCCCTTCCACCAAAGGGGTCCCTATTTGTCTACTTGCATTTTTTTTTTTCAAATGTGCTTTCGAACTGCTAGGTTGGCAGAAGCCGGGACAAAGGAACGGGAGCTCACTCCGTAACGCGGCGCTAGGGATTCGAACTGCCAAACTGCCAACCTTTCTGATCGACAAGCTCAGAGTCTTAGCCACTGAGCCACCGTGTCCCATAGTTTGTAACTTGGAAGGGTCCCTAAATGAATGGTTGTGAGTCGAGGACTACCAGCGTCTTCGGACAACGCTGGGTCCCTCCGGGTAAGAAATGGAGATGAGCAGAGGTCCACCCTAGAGGTGAACACGACTGGACAGAGGAAACCTTTTGTGATGACCCAAGGGGGCGTGGCACAAAGGCAACACAGTCAGATAATCAATAAGACTCCTTTTATTAGCTCCAACTTTGACCCCAATGTCCTGGTTGCCTTCTGGGCTGGAGAATAACTCTCCCAGGAACAGCCTTTGGCTGCAGGGAATCAAGTCCAAAACATGGTCAACAAAAACTGTAACTATAAGTCCAATCAAGCCAAACAGAGGTAATTAGTTTGGCAGGGCAGGAGCAAGAATTCCAGATGTGAAGGCACGGCAAAATTCACACGGTTGGGAAGACGTCAGGAACACAGATAACCACAGTCGACACAAGATAAACTCACGTTTGTTCCCAGAAGACGCCGCTCTCAGCTTGCATCTCCTTTAAACTCTCATTTGCAGCTGTGGCTAATGAAGGGAATCAGGACCCTTGCTTCCCCCGTAAGCCATGCAACCCACGTTACTCCTTTCTCCGTTCCTCCTTGCGTGCCCTAGGATGAAGGTGGGCCTGGGTCTTCCTCTGAACTCGCTCTCCCTTGTTCTACCTCTCCCCTGCTCTGCCCAGCCGGACTTTGCCCTTCCCCAGTTTCCTCCACAGCCAATAGAGCCACACTCCCGCTCCCTGTCGGCTGTTCGTCTTCTTCCTCGGATTCAGACTCCGACAGGGGCATGACATCTTTTTAACTTCGCTTTTCCTTCTATCCTTCCTTCAGGATAGGAATAGGAAACTTTTCCGCATTCCTCCCATCTTCTTCCTTTCCAGGCATTCGGAAGTATCCAAAAGCAGAGAGTCGGAGGAACGTGAACCCTTCCGCTCCTCAGCTGATCCGCACCCTGTGGACCAACGGCTCAGCCAGGGACTTCTCTTCCAGGAGACCTTCTCACCTCCGTCGTAATGCCCACAAAAAGAGGCTAAGAGCAAGGTTGGGTCCCTGTTACTATTCGCCTGTCCAGGTTGGAGGACCCGAGGATGACCTTCACCAGGAACGCAACCCCTCATCCTGGCCTGCATTCTCTGACCCCACTGGCTTGGAGAGGAGGCCCATAAGTACCTCTGAAGGCCCTCAATCCCTTCTAGGTTATTACCCTCCCGGCCCAGAACACGGGGGCTACGACTGGTGGCCCGTAGGTTCTACTGAACAAGGGCATGGTCTGCAACCTGGTCCATATTTTAATTCTCACGCCCCACATCACATGGGCTGGGATAGTTGGCCCATATCTTCTTCATTGGAAGGAGGATGGTGCCTTTCACGCTACTACGGCGGTCGTTCTCACGACCCATTTCACGCTGCCTATGATGCTACACCCCTAAACGGACAAGAATATTGCCCTCAACCCAATGCAAGTTATTCTTCGGTCCCAGATAGCAGAGCCCTACATCGTGTAGAGCCAGGGGTCCAATTCTATTCAGATCCTTACGTTTCTCCCTTCCAAGATGACAGGCTCACCAGCTTTGCTCCCCAGGGGTCCAGAGCCCACCCCGACAGTCCCCCTTCTTTCCCGCAAGATGTGGGTGAGGCCAGCAGACCCCTAAGTACTGTGGAACAGGGGCAGGGTCTCCAACCCCATCATTATTGCCAGGCTGCCCAGGGACCTGACGATGACAGCTGGGTCATGGGTTTGCCCGAGCGAGCCCCCTGGCTCCCTTTCCACCCTAGGAGAGACCTGCCTGCCCATCACAATGTTAGGAGTGGCCCTTGGTCCACAGGTGGAGGTGAAGGAGACTCGGGCTTTCCATCCCACGCAGAAGGTACGTTCCTGGTTTTCCTGCCACTTATTTCAGGGGTGGGAAGAGAGCCAACCCAAGGTTTGAGGTGGAAGTGGGTGAGAAGGAAGGTCCTAGAGAAGTATGAATTGGAGGAGGAGGAGGAGGAGGAGGAGGAGGAGGAGGAGGAGGAGGAGGAGGAGGAGGAGGAGGAGGAGGAGGAGGACTGTGGGGTCCTTGGTGCTCTCTGAGCCTGGATATTTTCTTGCAGATGTTTCACTACCCAATCAGGTAACATAATCAGAGCTAGAAGGGGGAAGGATTTGCAGAGAGGAGGAGGAGAACTTTGGAGGAACACTGGGAGGACTGTGGGGTCCTTGGTGCTCTCTGAGCCCTATTGTTTTCTTGTAGACGTTTCATGACCCAAGGAGGTAACATCATCCATGCTAGAAGGGAGTGGGGTTTGCAGGGAGGAGGAGGAGGAGGACTATGGGCACCTCGGTGCTCTCTGCACCTGGTTGTTTTCTTGCAGACCTCTCATTACCAAACTGAGTAACACCCTCGGGGCTTTAGTACCTTCCACTCTGCACTTCTTCCTAATCTCCTTTCTTGCTTTCTAACAGAAATTCATCCCCGTGGCTTCTCTGGGCCGGAATGCTTTACTCACGAGGAAGACTGGGCTTCTTACAGCTTGCCATGCAGAATAGCCCTTGACACCTGGATCAGGTCTCAGAAGATGCATTCAAAGCACCCTTGACGTACCAACCGTTGGCGCCAAGACTGTGCCCCTTATGCTGCCAGCCGGAAGAGTCCCAGGGACTTTTATTAAAATCTAATGCCCATCGCGCCCCCAGGGCCATTCTGTTCGGGGGGGGTTTACTGGTCCCCAAAGACAATTGTGGCAGGACCGATTTTTTTTTTGCCTCCTGGGCTGCGGTTCCATCTTTGCCCACTCCGGACAATGTCTGGGCGTCTCAGTTATGGAGCAATTGGGAATGACTCATTTGCGAATTCGGGACCCGCAATTTGGTATTTCAGATATTGATGCAATGTTCGGAAAGAAACAAAATCTGTGGTCATGCCCCAGTCGGAATCGGATTCGGAGGGGGAGGTCGAGCAGCCGACAGGGAGCGGGAATGTGGCTCCATTGGCTGTGGAGGAAACTGGGGAAGGGCAAAGTCTGGCTGGGCAGAGCAGGGGAGAGGTACAGCAAGGGAGAGGGAGTTCAGAGGAAGACCTAGGCCCACCCCCTCTTCATCCTAGGACACGCAGAGAGGAACGGAGAAGGGAGCAACTGAGTTGCATGGCTTACGGGGGAGGAAAGGGCCCTGATTCCCTTCATTAGCTGCAGCTGGGAACACAGAGTTTAAAAAGGGAAGCTGCGCACAGCAAGTTGTTGGGAGCAAATCGTGAATTATCTGGTATTGTTGAGGCTTATCTGGGTTCCTGGCATCTTCCCAACTGTGTGTGTTTTGCTGGCCTTTCAAGTCTGCAATTCCTTCTCCCGCCCTGTCCAGTTAATTACTGCAGCCTGGTTTGTGTGCATGTTTACTTACAGTTTGTATTGTACTTTGTTTTCGGACTGAATTCCTTCCACCTGGGGTAGTTTTTTTTCTCCAGCTGAAGGTAACCTGGACATTGGGGGCAAAGTTGGGAGATAATAAAGGGGACTTTTCTTGCTTATTTGACTGTGTTTTTCTTTGTGCCACGCCCCTTTGGGTCATAACCCTCTGGTTT
Organism: Pseudonaja textilis; assembly: GCF_049901715.1. Lineage (NCBI taxonomy): Eukaryota > Metazoa > Chordata > Lepidosauria > Squamata > Elapidae > Pseudonaja > Pseudonaja textilis. The sequence continues at coordinate 3,990,221 of NC_141995.1, forward strand.
GGGAGATGGCGAACGATGTCACATCATTTGAGACCACAGAAAGGGACCATGGGGTCTGGGTGGGTGGCTAGTTTTCAAACATGGCCCCTTTAAGATCTCCAGACTTCAATTCCCAGCATGGGCAGTTCTGGGAGTGGAAGGCCACACTGTTAAAAAGAGTTTCCAGTAGAAATTCAAGTCCAGAAAACACACAGATGACTGATTCAGCAGGATCATTACCTTCTTCATAAACATAATGATATGAGTAAAATTTACAATTCCACTTATAGATTCTTTCAATGCCACCTAAGCAAAACCTCAGAGCAGAACTCAGCTTCGGCAAGCCAGCAAGTTAGTTTTACTTTCAATTCTCAACTAAACCTACAGAGCCAAACCACACCAGGCTGTCAGCTCCCATTGGCTGCTCTGTTGCCCTGCTTACTCACTGTTAACTATGTCTCTGCCTGTGAAACCTGTGAAAGGGGATTTTGGAGTCTCGGTGGACAATCACTTAAACAGGAGCCAGCCGTGTACAACAGCTGCCCCCAAAGCCCATGCAATCCTAGGCTGCATATAAACAAGAGGGTGAGAATCAAGATCACGTGGAGCGTTCACGCTGCTTTATAAAGCTTCACTAAGGCCACAGTTGGAATAATTGCATCCAATTTACAATGTGAAAAAAAAAAAAGGTTGAGACTTTAAAAAGAGCGCAGAGAAGAGCAACCAAGATGGTTAGGGGAAGAATGAAGAACAGTTGCAGGAACTGGGTAGCTCTAGTCTAATGAAGAGAAGGACCAAGGGAGATAGGAGAGCAGTCTTCCAATATCTCAGGGGCTGCCCCAAAGAAGAGGGAGTCAAGCTATTCTCCAAAGCCCATGAAGGCAGGACAAGAAGCAATGGATGGAAACTAATCAAGGAGAGAAGCAACTTGGAATTAAGGAGAAACTTCCTGGTAGAACAATCAGTGGAACGACTTGGCACCAGAAATTGTGGATGCCCCATCACTGGAGGTTTGCAAGAAGAGATTGGACAACCATTTGTCTGGCATGGCATAGGGCAGGGGTCTTCAAACTTGACAGCTTGAAGACTTGTGGGCTTCAACTCCCAGAATTCCTCCTCCGGTCATGTTAGATCAGGGATTCTGGGAGCTGGAAGTCCATAAGTCTTAAATTGGCCAAGTTTGAAGACCCTTGTGATAGATGATGGATGGATGGATGGATAGATAGAGATGGGTGGATGGGGAAAAGACAGACAGGCGGACAGACAGATGATAGATCAGGGGTCTTCAAACTTGACAGCTTTAAGACTTGTGGGCTTCAACTCCCAGAATTCCTCCTCCAGTCCATGTTAGCTCAGGAATTCTGGGAGTTGGAAATCCATAAGTCTTAAATTTGCCAAGTTGGAAGACCCTTGTGATAGATGATGGATGGATGGATGGATGGATGGATGGATGGATAGATAGATAGAAAGATAGATAGAGATGGGTGGATGGATGGATGGGGAGACGATAGACAGACAGACAGACAGATGATAGAATTCAGAGGTCTTCAAACTTGATAGCTTTAAGACCTGTGGACTTCAGCTCCCAGAATTCCTCCTCCAGTCCATGTTAGCTCAGGAATTCTGGGAGTTGAAGTCCACAGGTCTTAAACTTGCCAAGTTGGAAGACCCTTGTGATAGATGATGGATGGATAAATAGATAGGGATGGATGGATGGATGGATGGGGAAAAGACGGACAGGCGGACAGACAGATGATAGAATTCAGAGGTTTTCAAACTTGATAGCTTTAAGACTTGTGGACTTCAACTCCCAGAATTCCTCCTCCAGTCCATGTTAGCTCAGGAATTCTGGGAGTTGAAGTCCACAAGCCTTAAACTGGCCAAGGTTGAAGTCCCTTGGCATAGGATCTCCTACTTAAGGAGTGGGTCGGAGTAAATGACCTCCAAGGTCCCTTCCAAACCGGTTATTCTCTTACCTAAAATAGTACAGAGGGCCTCTGGCTTGAGCTTGGACTAGAAGACCTTCCGAGGCCCCTTCTAACTCTGTTATTCTGTTAAAAGATCGAGGGGCTCCTGTCCCTTTTGTCCCTGTGGGAAATCCAGAAAGGGAGATTGCCCCTGTAGATTCCCCACCCCCCACACACACACACCCCCTGGGTGGATTTATTGAGGGACCTGACATCTTCCTTCCCCTGAGGGGATTCCTGTTCTTTGATGAAATCTGTGAGATGCAGAAGGGGGGAAGGGGAAGGTGAGCAGATCAAAGGCCTTTTAACTTCCAACAAGGGAGGGGACCTTAGATCCCGCATCAAAAGACTTTTAAATCCCTTTTTTTGCTGGAACAATCTGCAAATTCTGTGAGATTTCTACTGTTCCCGCATCTCTGCTGCTCGGCAGCCCTTTTCTCCCAGGAGCCGAGTCGATTCAAGGACATTCAGTACGTCAGCGTGAGAGGAAAACTAGATTGCAAAAATTACAACAAACAAACGGTTAACTTCAACACATCCATAACTGGGCTCCTTATCAAATGTACTTTCTGTTTAGACTTGCCTTTTCGAAGCGGAGGTTTTTTTTCTCCCAACCATCTGCTATCTTAGACTTACAAGAATGGTCTCCACCTGGGTGAAGTTGAAGCGAGCTGGAATTGAAAATGGAGAGAGAGAGAGAGAGAGACAAAAAAAGGATGAATGCACGAAAAGTGCCTGTCTTTTCATTAAACACATTAGATTAAAGTTCGTGAGACGGCAAGGAATAGGTCCGATTTTTGCCGTTCGGCTTCTGACATTGGTAAGAAAGTTTATCGCTCTTTCTCCAAGAGAGAGAAACAGTTTTGGAAATTAGGATTTTCACTCCCTTAACAATTAAAGAGAGTCGGTCTATCTATCTCCATCATCTATCTCCATCCACCATCTATCTCTCCATCATATCTATCTGTCTGTCTGTCTATCTAATCTCTCATCTATCTATATCCTCCATCTCTCTCTCATCTTATATCTATCTATCTATCTATCTATCTATCTATCTATCTATCTATCTATCTATCTATCTATCTACCGATCTATCTATCTATCATCTATATCCATCCATGCATCTCTCTCTCTCATCTATCTCCATCCATCCATCCATCCATCCATCCATCCATCCATCCATCCATCCATCTAATCTCTCATTTATCTATATCCTCATTTCTCTCTCTCTTCTATCTATCTATCTATCTATCTATCTATCTATCTATCTATCTATCTATCCATCTATCCATCTATCATCTATCTCTCCATCATCTATATCTATCTATCCTCTCCCATCCATCCATCCATCCATCCATCCATCCATCCATCCATCTAATCTCTCATTTATCTATATCCTCATTTCTCTCTCTCTTCTATCTATCTATCTATCTATCTATCTATCTATCTATCTATCTATCTATCTATCTATATATCTATCTCTCCATCATATCTATCTGTCTGTCTGTCTATCTAATCTCTCATCTATCTATATCCTCCATCTCTCTCTCATCTTATATCTATCATCTATCTATCTATCTATCTATCTATCTATCTATCTATCTATCTATCTACCGATCTATCTATCTATCATCTATATCCATCCATGCATCTCTCTCTCTCATCTATCTCCATCCATCCATCCATCCATCCATCCATCCATCCATCCATCCATCTAATCTCTCATTTATCTATATCCTCATTTCTCTCTCTCTTCTATCTATCTATCTATCCATCTATCATCTATCTCTCCATCATCTATATCTATCTATCCTCTCCCATCCATCCATCCATCCATCCATCCATCCATCCATCCATCCATCCATCTAATCTCTCATTTATCTATATCCTCATTTCTCTCTCTCTTCTATCTATCTATCTATCCATCTATCATCTATCTCTCCATCATCTATATCTATCTATCCTCTCCCATCCATCCATCCATCCATCCATCTATCCATACATCCATCTCTTCATCCCTTCCTATCTATCTATCTATCTATCTATCTATCTATCTATCTATCTATCTATCTATCTATCTATCTATCTATCTCTCCATCATATCTATCTATCTGTCTGTCTGTCTATCTAATCTCTCATCTATCTATATCCTCCATCTCTCTCTCATCTTATATCTATCTATCTATCTATCTATCTATCTATCTATCTATCTATCTATCTATCTATCTATCTACCGATCTATCTATTTATCATCTATATCCATCCATGCATCTCTCTCTCTCTCATCTATCTACATCCATCCATCCATCCATCCATCCATCCATCCATCCATCCATCTAATCTCTCATTTATCTATATCCCCATCTCTCTCTCTCTTCTATCTATCTATCTATCTATCTATCTATCTATCTATCTATCTATCTATCATCTATCTCTCCATCATCTATATCTATCTATCTATCCTCTCCCATCCATCCATCCATCCATCCATCCATCCATCCATCCATCTATCTAACAACCATTGTGTGCCAGAGACAAATTTCTTGTGTGTTCAATCACCATTGGCCAATAAAATATTTATTTATTTAGTGACCATTGGAAGTTTACAACGGCACTGTAAAAAGCGATTTATGCCGTTTTTCACATGGCTGTGACAGCATTTCCCATGGTCACGTGATCAAACGCTTAGCAACTGACTCGTCTTTATGACGGTTGAAGTGTCCTGGGGTCACGTGATCCCCTTTTGCGACCCTCTGATGAGCAAAACCAAGTGGGAAGCGGCATTGCCTTAACAGCCGTGTGACTAACTTAACAACTGCAATGATTCACTTTACAACCAGGGCAAGAAAAGTCATAAGAAAAGTCATAAAATGGGGGCAAAACTCAAACTGTCTCGCTTCATTTTGTGAATGATGTAAGTCAAGGACTACCTGTATTTCAATCATGCTGCCACGCCCATTTTATTAGTAAAATGTATTATATTACATAATAATGTACTCTATTATTATACCAGCTGAATCCCCGTGCTTTGCCAAGAAACTATGTGGTCGGGCTTAGTTTTTTGGGAGGAAAATAAGGGGGGAGAAATTCCTGCCTCTGCCGACCAGCATCCACATCGGTATTCATCTGGCTAGCGTCCTGTCAGTGTGTGAGAGAGTGGAGGGCTGTTTGGAAACTGAAAGAGTATTTGCTGTGTGAGCAAGAAGGGAGACAGCAAGGAGCCTGGGCGTGGCTTAGCTCAACTGTTCTGTCCTAAAGTTGCTTGGTGCTGTGAAAGCGAAACTAAACTCTCCTCTCCTCTGCTTGTGTTTTGCCTTTGGAAGGGATTTCTTTTCAGGTGGGGAGGGGGAGTAGGACTCCTTAGCATCAGAGCGTGTTAATAATCATAATATAGGAAATGCTCTAAATGCTCTGAGGGTCATTTCGAAGAATCCTTTCTTAGTGAGCCCCTAGGAGCCAAGAGGAACATAGGTGCCAAATTTCAAGTTTGTAAGCTTTACGGTTCTGGAGATTTTGTGATGATGCCTGAGGGGCATTTTGCTTTTATGTAGAGAGATTAGAGCCTGGAGGTTTATTTTCCACTTACAAGTAGTCCTTGACTTATGACCATAACTTGAGCCCCCAGTTTTTGTTGCTAAGTGAGACATTTGTCAAGTGAATTTTGCTTCATTTTTTTCCCCCATCTTTCTTGCCATCGTTGCTAAGCGAATCACTGCAGTTGTTAAATTAGGAACACGGTTGTTAAGCAAATCCGGCTTCCCCGTTGTCAGGAGGTCTCAAAGGGGAAAATCACGTGACCCTCTGGGACACTGCGACTGCCATAACTGTGAGTCAACTGGCAACTGTCTGAATTTTGATCATGCTGCCACGGTCGTTAGTGTGAAAAACGGCCCTTTTTTTTCCAGTGCTGTTGTAACCTTGGTCACTAAATGAACTGTCATAAGTTGAGGACAATCTGTATTTTGCATACCTCCAAGCGCCCGTGATGTGACTATCACCACATTTTTTCCCCCCCACAACAGGGAAGGCAGGTGATTCCGGGAGGGAATGACCCACCAGAAGTCACCCTAAAGCTGGACTAGAACTCGTCACCCAGTCTTGGGTCCAGCCCTTCACCACAGCAGCAAACCAGTGGCTCTGTGTGTGTGTGTGTGTGTGTGTGTGTGTGTGTGTGTGTACTGGACAGGGGGATTTTGCAGGGCTCATCCTTCTCTGGGAAGACACAATCTGTTGTGGATTCCACCCTAGCAGAGCATGATTTCAGTGTTGTACGATAGGGGGCGCCGCAAAAGATGACAGGAGTGCGCCTTTTACATCTATCGGCCAGCAGGGGGTGCAGTGGGCTCCGGCAAGGGAAATTAGGTGCATGTTTGCACAGACACTTTAACGAATGCCGCAAAAGTCACCACACTAACAAAAAAAGACTGTTGAGATTCTGGAAAGAGTGCAGAAAGAAGAGCAACGGGGAAGACGAGAGGACTGGAGGCTCAAACATACAGAGAACGGTTGTAGGAACCGGGTAGGTCTACTCTAAGGAAGAGAAGGACCAGGGGAGACAGGATGGGCAGTCTTCCCATATTTGAGGGGCTGCCCCAAAGAAGAGGGAGTCAAGCCATTCTCCAAAGCCCCTGAAGGCAGGACGAGAAGCAAAAGGATGGAAACTGATCAAGGAGAGATTCAACCTAGAAATAAGGAGAAATTTTCTGACAATTATAATGATTAACCAGTGGAACAGCTTGCCACCAGAAGACTCTAGGAAGAGTGCAGAGAAGAGCAACCAGGAGGATGAGGGGACTGGAGGCTAAAATATACGATGAACGGTTGCAGGACCTGGGCATGGCTAGTCTGGTGAAGAGAAGGACCAGGGGAGACAGGAGAGCATCTTCCAATATTTGAGGGGCTACCCCAGAGAGGAGGAGGAAGGGGGTCAAGCTATTCTCCAAGGCACCCAAAGGCCAGACAAGGAACAATGGATGGAAACTGAACAAGGAGAATTTCAACCTGGAAAGACGGAGAAACTTTCTGACCGTGAAAACAATCCACCCATGGAACAAAAGTGGCCCTCAGGAAGTTGTGGGAGCTTCATCACTTGAGACTTTCAAGAAGAGACTGGACTGCCGTCTGTCAGAAATGGTGTAGGGTCTCCCGCTCGGGTAGGGGGGGTTAGACTAGATGACCTACAAGGTCCCTTCCAACTCTGATTATCTGATTCATCGCTGCCATCTGTCAGCAGTGGTGCTTAAGCAGGGGGTTGGACTAGATGACCTAGGCGTTCCCTTCCTTCTATTCCTATTCTACTCTGCCTTCCTCTCCACTCAGAGCTTAAAAGGCCACCCGTTCCTCTTTGAGGTGAGCAGGAGGTCCCCGTGACCTCCCTGTCTGTTCTTTCCCAGAATGACAAGAGTTGGAAGGGACCCCACAGAGGTCTTCTAGTCCAACCCCCCCTGCTTCAGGCAGGAGGCCTCCATTTTTTTTTCCCCCGACCTCTGTCCTCAGGCCTTCCATTCCTCCCAAGGCTGTTGATGGGGCGATAAGGTCGGACCTTTCCAAGCTGTTTTGAGATGCTGCAAAAAATAAAAATAAAAATAAAAACAAAACTGGGCCGGAAGGGGTTAAGACCCAACCTGCTGTGGTTTAATTGACAGCTGGAACCACAGCTGCAGCCTTTTGGCACCTAGCATGATGGGAGGGGGTGAGGGATGGGGGTGGAAGTCTATAAAGGTCATCAGCTGTGCCTCCTGAGTGGGTGGATCTCGTTTCTCCAACTGGTTGCAGGTACTTACAGGAAGTCTGCTTCGATCATAGTTTTTAGATTTTGAGGTGTTCAAATAGATATATTTGTAGAATCTCTCTCTCTTTCTATTCATTGTCCTTCTTTCCTACTTTGGGACTTCCGTTATGGAACACTGGGGGGGGAGGCGGTGGGGTTAGAGTAGATGATCTCTTGAGGTTTCTTTCCTCTGTATCTTGTGTCCTGCTGGCAGTACCTTGGCTTACGGCGGCCACAACGCAGTTGAAACTTTTTCTCGCTCAGGACATGGGGTGGTTTGGGTTTTGCCTCGGGTTTAGGACCTTTCTTGCCACCGTCGTTAAGTGGAATCCCTGCCGTTGTTAAGGCAGTTATTAAGCAAATCTGGCTTCCCGTTGTTTTGGCTTGTCAGACGGTCGCTAAAGCAGGCCTGCCCACCGTCATAAATATGAGTCAGCTGTGATTGTCGGACTGTTGGGGATACCGCATTGGTCATAGGGATGAAACCTGGTCATAAGCCACTGTTTTTGGGTGCCATTATAAGCTTTGAACGGTCACTAAACAAAACGTTTGTGAATTGAGAACTACCTGTGTGTATTTTTTTTCGTTTTGGAGGCTGCTTGGTCTGGTTTGGTCCTCATTTAATTTGGGGTGCGGGGGCCTCCCCCAAAACTCCTGTCCCGGCATCTTAAAAGTAACAAATGTGTCCTTGACTTACAACGCTCCATTTAGTGACCGTTCAAAGTTACGACACCACTGGAAAAAAAGCAATTTATGGCACTTTTTCACACTTACGACCTTTGCAGCATCGCGTGATTTTGGGTATCTTGACAACTGGTCCGTATTTATGACGGTCGCATCGTCCTGGGTGTGTGTGTGTGTGTGTGTCACACGATCCGCTTTTGCGACCTTCCGACAAGCTAAGTCAACGGAGGGGGGTATGGATTCACTTAATGACCCTATGACTAGCTGAACTGCAATGACTCACTTAATGGCTTTGGCCAGAAAGGTAAAATGGGGCAAAAACAAACTTCTCACTTACGACCACAGTTGAGCCCAGAATTTATATCACTTAAGTCGAGGACTGCCTGTAATAGAAAAAAAATAACGAGCTGGAAAGGGACCTCGGAGGCCATCTAGCCCAACACCCTTCTCAAGCAGGAAACACTCTACCATTTCAGATCACAGATAACAGATTAAGAGAGTTGGAAGGGACCTCGGAGGTCATCTAGTCCAACCCACTATCATTTCAGACAAATGGTTGTCCAATCTCTGCTTAAAATCCTCCAGCGATGGAGCAGCCACAACTTCTGGTGGCAAGCAGTTTTTAAGAAGAGATTGGACAGGCATTTGTCTGGAATGGGAGAGGGTTTCCTGCCTGAGCAGGGGGTTGGACTAGATGACCTCCAAGGTCCCTTCCAGCCCTGTTTTTCTCCATTCACACGTTTTAGCCTCCTAATCTGCCCTTCTCTGCACTCTTGGAGATTCTCAGAATCTTTTTTTTCTTTTCATTTTTAAAATTTTTGCGATCTGTGCCCATATTCTCTCTCTCTCTCTGTCTCTCTCTCTCTCTCTCTCTCCCCCTTTCTCTCACTCTCTCTCTCTCCCTCTCTCTTTCCCTCTCCCCCTTTCTCTCACTCTCTCCCTTTTTCTCTCTCTCTTTCTCCCCCCTTTCTGTCTCTCTCCCTTTTTCCCCCTTTCTCTCTCCCTCCCTTTCTTTCTCTCTCTTTCTCTCTGTCTCTCTCTTTCTCTCTCCCTCTCTCTCTCTCTCTTCCTTTTTCTCTTTCTCTCTCTCCCTCTCTCCCTCTCTCTCCCTCTTTCTCCCTTTCTCTCTCCCCCTTTCTCTCTCTCTCTCTTTCTCTCTTTCTCCCTCTCTCCCTTTCTCTCTTTCTCTCTCTTTCCCTCTCCCCCCTTTCTCTCTATCTCTTTCTCCCTCTCTTTCTCTCTCTCCCCCTTTCTCTGTCTCTCCCCCTTTCTCTTTCTCTCCCTCTCTCCCTTTCTCTCTCTTTCCCTATAGTGGGGATGCAGTACTCCAAGTGTCAGCCTTCCCATTTGTCGGATGCCACCTGACAATACTTTTTTAGGACGGTGCCAACCTGCCAGGAAATTTGGGAGCCAGGTGGGAGGTGGGGGGGCGGGCGCGGGGGGGGGAAATTGCTTGCAGGGAACGAAAGTTCAACAGTCCCTTCCTTCCATCCCAGCACTCCGTCTCAAGGCCAGCCGCCTGGGAAACGGAGCACGGGGGCTGCATTCCCCCAGAAGACGGTTCCAAAAACAATTATTTTAAATTTGATTGGGCTTGTGAAGGACCAGCGATGGGTGGGAGGCACTTTCGGGGCGGGCTAAATTATCCTTTGGAGCGCGGGCATTTCAGTTCTTTTGGCTTTTTCCCCCTGGACGGTATATCCCTTGACCTGTAGTGAAACCCTACAGGATAATAAACCAAGCTGGAAGGGACCCTTAGAGGCCTTCTACTCCAACCCGCTTCCCCCATCCCCGCTTGAGACCAAAAGGTAGGGAAAAGATTGTTCTTCCTTTCGAAGCCCAAGCTGAGGCAGGACCGACAATGCGGTCCTTCCTTCAGCAGATCGTGGCTTAAACACCCCCCCCCACTAACTCTCATCCTACAAGCCAGGTTGGACCATTTGGGATGGTTTTCGGCAGCGGGACCGGAAGCCCGTGTTCCTGGCTCGGATCTCAGGTTAAGTCTTTTTGTTGTTGTTGTTGTTTGTCTTCTGGTTTTGGAGTTTTAAGCCAGGAGGCTCAAGGCCCAAAGGATTAGAAGCGAGGGTGTGTGTGTGTGTGTGTGTGTGTGTGTGTGTGTGAAGCTAGATTATCATTTCCACTCGGTCTCCAAGGTCAAGAGAAAGGCCAAGAGAGGGAGGGTGCAAGGGAAACGTGAAGAGTGGTGTGTGTGTGTGTGTGTGTGTGTGTGTGTGTACATACGTGGGTGGACAAGTGGAGCCTAACCGGTCCTTGGGGAAGGAGTATCAGCCAAGTTATCTAAGTAGGGTAGACTACGTGGGGGAGCAGTTGTGGTTTGCAAACGCTGGATGGACCGTCAGGAAACGAATGACTGGGTTTCCGTAAAAGAAGCCGAGGGGGATTGAAAAACCTTGTGGAATCTCTCGGTCTCCATCTCTCTCTTTATTTTTTCAGCTTAATTTTCAGCGAATTTATTATGTATTTATTTCATTTGTTGTTTTGTTTATTGCATGTGTTTATGTATTTTGTTTATTTCTTCTGTATTTATTTTATTCGTTTATTTCTTACGTTTTTTTATTTATTCTATACATTGTTCATTCGTTGATCTATTTTATATATGGTGTATTTTATTTATTTCTTATGCATTTATTTTATTCATTTTGTTTATTTCTTAGGTGTTTTATTTATTCTATACATTGGTCATTACTGTATATTTTATGTATGTGCATTTTATTTATTTCTTATGCATTTATTTTATTTGTTTTATTTATGTGTTTTATTCATTCTATACATTGGTCATTATTGTATATTTCATGTATTTTATTTATTTCTTATGCATTTATTTTGTTTTATTTATGTGTTTATTTATTCTATACATTGGTCATTATTGTATATTTCATGTATTGTGCATTTTATTTATTTCTTATGCATTTATTTTATTTGTATTATTTATTTCTTATGTATTTTATTTATTCTATACACTGTTCCTTATTCTATTTATTTTATGTATTACGCATTTTATTTATTTCTTATTGAAGCAGGACCAGAAAAGGGATCCATTTTATATAAGTTAGCTAGATCCTTGGCATACTATAACTATCTATACTATAACTATCTGATATATAAGTCATAAGGACAGAAAGCAGCTCTGTCTGTATTACGTTGAATAATTAAGAAATCTATTTAGAGGAAGTAACGATGTACCTAAAGTTGAGAACAAGAAAGCTGAGAACAAGGAAAGGTCATGGAAGAACATCTGTAGGTGTAAGATAACGGTAAAAGACAACATATACTTACATACATCCTGTCTTCTTTACCACATCCTCTTTGTTATGTTCTGTTCCCAGGAAAATATGTTTTTGTGTGTTTTGTAAGCATAAAATCCATATTTGGTAAATAGGTCATAGATGAACGCCCAGGCTTGGGCTGGAATCATCATAAGGTATAAAAGAACTAACCCCAGTATGTAGGGGGGGTTCAGAATTTGTCATGTTAATGCTCTGAACACTTTGCGCAAATAAACCTGTACTCTTCCATCTCTCGTGGTCTCTTGTTCTGCGTTGAAAACGTGAATTGCTGCTACATTATGCATTTATTTTATTTGTTTGATATGTTTTATTCGTTTTATGTGTTTTATTCTATGCACTGTTCATTACTGTATTTATTTTATGTATTATCCATTTATTTATTTTTATGCATTTTATTCATTTTATTTGTGTTTTATTTATTCTATATACTGTTCATTATTGTATTTATTTTATGTATGATGCATTTTATTTTTATGCATTTATTTTATTTGTTTTATTTATTTCTTATATGTTTTATTGATTCTCTACACTGTTCATTATTTATTTTATGCAGTATGCATTTTATTTATTTATTGTATATTTGTTTTACTCACTTTATATCTTTTGTTTCTTATGTATTTTATTCCTTGGGCATTTATTTTATGTAATATTTATTTAATTATTTTAAGCATTATGTCTTTATTTTATGTATTACTGTTTTTATTATTTATTGTTTTATTTATTTGTTATGTATATATCTGATGTATTTTATTTTATTGATCTTCTAATCTAATATGTATAAAAGTGAAATACCCCTCATGCATCATCACAAAATCTCCAGAACCGTAAAGTCTACGAACTTGAAATTTGGCACCTATGTTCCTCTTGGTTTCTAGGGGCTCACTAAGAAAGGATTTTTCCAAATGACCATCAGAGCATTAGTATTATTTCCTATATTATTATTATTAACACGCTCTGATGCTAAGGAGTTGTACTCCCCCTCCCCACCTGAAAAAAAGAAATCTCTTCCAAATGCAAAACACAAGCGGAGGAGTTTCAGTTTTAGTTTCACAGCAGCACCAGGCAGCTTTAGTATAGAACAGTTGAGCTAAGCCACGACCAGGCTCCTTGCCGTCTCCTTCTTGCTCACACAGCCAATAATCTTTCAGTTTTCAAACAGTCCTCAATTCTGACGATCGCCAGATGAAGACCGGTGGATGCTGGTAGGCAGAGACACATTTTTTTCCCTTACTTTCCTCTCCACAAACTATGCCCGACCGCATAGTTTCATAGCGAAGCACGGGTATCGAGCTAGTAAAATCAATAAATACATATTTATTTGTTTATGATTTATTTCTTTTTCAACTTCTTTGATTTATTCAACTGATCTTGCAAAGCCACCAGAAGGCAAAACACAGGGATGGAAACTTATCAAGGAGAGAAACAACCTAGAAGAAAATCTAGCAGAAACTTCCTGATAGCGAGGACAGTTCACCAGTAGAACTACTTGCCACCAGAAGTTGTGGGTGCTCTATCACTGGAGGTTTTTAAAGAAGAGTTTGGACATCCACTTCTCTAAAATGGTAGAGGGTCTCCTGCTTGAGCCAGGGGTTGGGCTAGATGACCTCCAGGGTCCGTTTTTGCAACTCTGTCATTGTGTCATTTCTCTTTCTTCATTTTTTCTCTCTCTCTCTCTCTTTCTTCTCCGACTTCATCCATTTCTCTTGCTGTCTCCATCTATTTCTGCCTCCCTCTCTCTTCTCTCTCTCCCTCTCAGGACTCTCCAACTTACAACGGTTCATTGAGTGACCATTCAAAGTTACAATGGTACTGAAAATGGGGCCCCGCGACCATTTTTCACACTTAATGACCGTCGCCGCGTTCCCATGGTCCCGCTGCAGGAAGTTAGCACCCACCCCTCTCCTAGAAAATTGAAATATCCTAGGAAATATTAAAAAGGCAGAGTATTTCCTCTAAAAAGAGTAGAAACTGACAAGCAGAAACTCACCCCCACCTTTGTTAATGGGTGGGCCATTAAGGCCTGGGCCAGAATACTTTGCATAACAAAGATCTCCAGGTAAAGTTATAGCAATTGCCAAAAGCTCTTTTCAGTGCATTTATTTGTTTGTTTGTTTGTTTATTTATTTATTTGATTTGTCAATTGCTTACAAGATAGTAGGTATAAGTATATACATAGCTATGAATGGATACCTATAAGAAAAATAAAAGAAACAATAGGACAGGGACGGTAGGCACATTGGTGCGCTTATGCACGCCCCCCTATTACAGACCTCTTAGGAAAGGAGTGAGGTCAATAAGGTTAAAGTTTTTGGGGTTTGGGGAAGAAACCACAGAGTCAGGTAGAGGATTCCAGACATTGACCACTCTGTTGCTGAAGTCGTATTTCCTGCAATCAAGTTTGGTGCGATCTACCTTGAGTTTGTATCTATTGTGTGCTCTTGTGTTATTATGGTTGAAGCTGAAGTATTCATTGACAGGTAGGACATTGCAATGTATGATTTTATATACTGTACGTAGATCGGACCGAAGGTGGTGTAGTTCTAGGTTTTCTCGGTCTAGAATTTCAAGTCTGGTGGCATAAGGTCTTCTGCAACGAGTAGAGGAGTGGAGAACTCTTCCTGTGAAATATTTCTGGACTTTCTCAACTGTGTTAATATCAGGTACGTAATGTGGGTTCCAGACTGATCATCATCCAGCAAAAGCTCAACCAAGCCTGGGACTCAGGACAGCCTACAGAGTTGCCCCATGTGCACGGCCCCATGGGAGTCTGACAACCAATCAGAATACAAGCTCCAATTCAAATCCCAGCCAAGGTTATAAAACCCAGGTACTCTCAGCATCTCGGCCCTTCTTGACCTTCTCTTCTCATCCATCCTTTTCCCTTTGGAGCTTCAAGCCATGTGGTCCTGCGATTATCCACCATTAAACCATCTTTCCTAACAGCCTCCATGTTTCCAGTGTCTTTTTCCCCCACTTGGACGTGAACCCAGAAGGATTTTGCTTTCAAACAACGCGATCAACATTCAGACAAGCTTGGCAACCGTCTCATATTTATGACGGTCGTGTCCTGGGGGGGGCGGGGGGGGAGTCACACGATCCCCTTTTGCAGCCTTCTGACGAGCCAACTCAATGGGGGAAGCCAGATCCGCTTAACGACCGGGTTACTTTTAACAACGGCGGCAATTCACTTAGCGACGGTGGCGAGCAAGGTCGTGAAATGCAGCCCAACTCATTTATCACCCCACCCGCCCCCGTCTCTGAAAAAATTGGGCTCTGAAAAAAAAAGGTCATCGCTCACTTTTTTTTCGCAGGGCCGTCGTAAGTTCGAGTGGTCCCTAAATGGGCTGTCGTAAGTCAAGGGCTACCTGGATGGGCTGGAGCAATCATTCTAAACTGCAGCTGAACCTTAATGGTCCTTAATTCTAATCCCCTTGACCTTCCTCTTTGCAATCTGGGGGGGGACATTGGTCAGAATAGAGCTGGAAGGGACCCCCAGAGATCTTCTAGTCCAACACCCCTGCTCCAACAGGAGACTCTAGGGCAAAGGGGTCTCATCTGTTGAGATCTTTCTGGTTCTTCTACAACTTCCCATGATGAGAGCTGGCGTGGTGGTTGAGGGAGAAAAAACAGCTTTGGGACTTTGGGACAAGGCCTCAGTGGTGGTATTCAATTTTTTTTTATGACTGCTTGTGTGGGTGTGGCTTGGTGGGCGTGGCAGAGGAAGGATACTGTAAAATCATTCTCTCCCCCCTCCTGGCAGAAGGATACTGCAAAATCCCCCTCCCTTCCGCACCACTAACCTGCTTTCCAGCTCCGTTCTCCTGCGCAGGGCAACCAAAGGAGACCTGATCAGCTGGGACTCAATGGGAGGTGGAGAAGAGATGGGGTTGGTGGAGCCAGTCAGAGGTGGGATTGGCCGGTTCTCCCAACTACTCCAAATTTCCACTCCCAGTTTTCCAGAACTGGTCAGAACTGGTTGAATATTTGATTTGATTTATTTGATTTGTCAATCGCTTACAAGATAGTAGGTATAAGTATAGACATGAAATGGGTACATATAAGAAAAGTAAAAGAAACAATAGGACAGGGAGGGTAGGAATGTTAGTGCGCTTATGCATGGCCCCTGCAGACCTTTGTATATACCACCTCTGGGACAAGCCCTTGAGGGTGCAACCGTCTTCTTTTGCAGACCCTGAATTCCTCGGCTGCCCAAAACCACGTCGTTCCTCCGAGATGCTCCGCTTGAATTCCCAGGATGCCCGTCAGCTGCTACACAACAAATTTGTGGTCATCTTGGGAGATTCAAGTGAGTGTAGATGGTGAGGGGAGAAGAGCTCCCCTCTCTCTGTCTCTCTCTCGCTCTCTTTCTCTCCCTCCCTCCCCTCCCCCTCTCTCTCAATCCCCGCTCTCTCAATCTCTCTCTCTTTCTCTCCCTCTCTCCCTCCCTCTCTCCCTCTTCTCTCTCAATCCCCGCTCTCTCAATCTCTCTCTCTTTCTCTCCCTCCCTCCCTCTCTCCCTCTCTTCCCCCTCTCTCTCAATCCCGGCTCTCAATCTCCCTCTCTCTTTCTCTTCCTCCCTCCCTCCTTCCCCTCTCCCTCTCTCTTTCAATCCCCCTCTCCCAATCTCCCCTCTCTCTCTTTCTCTTCCTCCCTCCCTCCTTCCCCCTCTCCCCCTCTCTCAATCCCCGCTCTCTCAATCTCCCTCTCTTTCTCCCTCTCTCCCCCTCTCCTCCCCCCTCTCAATCCCCCTCTCAATCTCCCTCTCTCTCTCTCCCTCCCTCTCTCCCCTGCTCCCTCTCTCTTTCTCTCTCAATCCCCTCTCTCGATCTCCCTCTCTCTCTCTTTCTCTCTCTCTCTCTCTCAATCCCCCCTCTCAATCTCTCTCTCTCTCTTCTCTCTCTCTCTTTCTCTCCCCTCTCTATCTCTCTCCCTCCCTCTCTCCCCTCTCCCTCTCTCTCTTTCTCTCTCAATCCCCTCTCTCGATCTCCCTCTCTCTCTCTTCTCTCTCTCTCTCTCTCTCAATCCCCCTCTCAATCTCTCTCTCTCTTTCTGTCTCTCTCTTTCTCTCCCTCTCTATCTCTCTCCCTGCCTCTCTCTCTCTCTCTCAAATATATTTTTATTGTTTACAACTGTAAATATCATACCCAGAGTGACCGTTCTGGCATCATTCTGCCCTACTTAAAAAAATAAATAAATTATTAAACCTTTAACGTTCATATTATTAGTACACTATTCCCAATCTAGGATCTATTTGTCTTAACTATTTTGTTTCTGACCTTCCCCTCTGAGCTGCCAGCTCTCTTGAAGGCATCGGAGCTAGTTTTCCCCAGCCTTTTGGGGCCTATCTCGAGACTGCAGCTCCCATCATAGTTTAGTTTACTTTACTTTATTGTCATTGCACCTCATACAACGAAATCAAACACCATCTTCAGTGCACATCATGACCATGAAAATAAACACAAACACACATCCTTCACCCTTCACACATTAAACCGGAAACCCCCCGATACCACACCAACACTGCACTATACAGCAGAATTCAAGAGAGCTCCTGCCCTGGGATAGAAGCTGTTTTTCAGCCTATTTGTCCTTGTTTTTATTATCCTGAACCATCTGCCAGATGGTAATAGTTCAAAAAAGGGGGTGCCGAGGATGAGACGGGTTTCCTGCTTGGGTGGGGGTTGGACTAGATGACCTGCAAGACCCCTTCCAACTCTGTTAATCTGTAAATTCTCTCTCTTCCTCTTCCTGCAGTCCAGCGATCGGTCTACAAGGATCTCATTCAGTTGCTCCAGAGTGACTCCTTACTCACTTCGTCCCAAATGAAGTCTAAGGTATCGTAATGGGCCTCTTTCATTCTCTCTCTCTCCTTTCATTTTCTCTCTTCCATTCTCTCGTTTTCATTCTCTCTCATTCTCTCTTTCATTTTCTTTTTCATTCTCTTTCATTCTCTCTCTCTCTCTTTCATTCTCTCTTTCATTCTCTCTTTCATTTTCTCTCTTTCATTCTCTCTCATTCTCTCTTTCATTCTCTCTTTCATTCTCTCTCATTCTCTCTTTCATTCATTCTTTCTCTTTCTCTTTCATTCTTTTTCATTCTCTCATTCTCTCTTTTTCATTCTCTCTCATTCTCTCTTTCATTCTCTCTCTTTCATTCTCTCTCTTTCTCTTTCATTCTCTCTCTTTCATTCTCTCCCTCTTTCATTTTCTCTCATTCTCTCTTTCATTCATTCTCTTTCATTTTCTCTCTTTCATTCTTTCATTCTCTCTCTCTTTCATTCTCTCTCTTTCATTCTCTTTCTCATTCTCTCTCATTCTCTTTCATTCTCTCTCTCTTTCATTCTCTCTCTCTTTCATTCTCTCATTCTCTCTCTTTCATTCTCTCCCTCTTTCATTATCTCTCTCTTTCATTCTCTCTCTCATTTTCTCTCTTTCATTTATTCTCTCTCTCATTCATTCTCTCTTTCATTCTCTCTCTTTCTCTTTCATTCTCTCTCTTTCATTCTCTCTCTCATTCTCTCTCTCTTTCATTCTCTCTCTCTCATTCTCTCTCATTCTCTCTCTTTCATTCTCTCTCTCTCTCTCTCTCTTTCCAGGGGGAATTCAGTTTTGAAAACGACCAATTAATTGAAGGTGGTGTGCTGGATGGCCTACACAACGGAATCCGTTATCGGGAAGTGCGCCAATATCGCACCCGTTATCACCTCGTCCGCTTCTACTTCCTGACGCGGATCTACTCGGAATATTTTGAAAGCATCCTGAAAGATTTCCGGGTTGGCCCACAGCCAGATGTTTTGATCCTCAATTCTTGCGTTTGGGATGTTTCCAGGTAGTGTATTGTCTGTTGTGTTAGGTGTCAAGGTCGTTTAATAATCTTCAGAGGGCTCCTGGGGATGCAAAGGCCTTAAATCCCAGGAATCTCCAACCTTGGCAGCTTTATGACTCATGGGCTTCCGCTCCCAGAATTCCTCAGCCGGCCTTGTAGACTTCCGCTCCCAGAATTCCTCAGCCGGCCTTGGGTACTTCTGCCACCAGAATTCCTCAGCCGGCCTTGTGGATTTCTGCTCCCAGAATTCCTCAGCCAGCCTTGTGGACTTCCGCTCCCAGAATTCCTCAGCCAGCCTTGTGGACTTCCACTCCCAGAATTCCTCAGCCGGCCTTGGGTACTTCTGCCACCAGAATTCCTTAGCCGGCCTTGTGGACTTCAGCTCCCAGAATTCCTCAATCAGCCTTGTGGATTTCTGCTCCCAGAATTCCTTAGCCAGCCTTGGAGACTTCCGCTCCCAGAATTCCTCAGCCAGCCTTGTGGACTTCCGCTCCCAGAATTCCTCAGCCAGCCTTGTGGACTTCCACTCCCAGAATTCCTCAGCCAGCCTTGGGTACTTCTGCCACCAGAATTCCTTAGCCGCCTTGTGGACTTCAGCTCCCAGAATTCCTCAATCAGCCTTGTGGATTTCTGCTCCCAGAATTCCTTAGCCAGCCTTGGAGACTTCCGCTCCCAGAATTCCTCAGCCAGCCTTGTGGACTTCCGCTCCCAGAATTCCTCAGCCAGCCTTGTGGACTTCCGCTCCCAGAATTCCTCAGCCAGCCTTGTGGACTTCCGCTCCCAGAATTCCTCAGCCAGCCTTGGGTACTTCCTCAATCAGCTCCCAGAATTCCTCAGCCAGTCTTGTGGACTTCCACTCCCAGAATTCCTTAGCCAGCCTTGGAGACTTCCGCTCCCAGAATTCCTTAGCCAGCCTTGTGGATTTCTGCTCCCAGAATTCCTTAGCCAGCCTTGTGGACTTCCACTCCCAGAATTCCTCAGCCAGCCTTGTGGACTTCCGCTCCCAGAATTCCTCATCTTGGTTAAGGAGGAGGCATTCTGGGAACTGAAGTCCACAGCTTGTAAAGTTGCCAAGATTGGAAACTCCTGCTGTAGGGATCAATACAAGAGTTGGAAGGGACCTTGGAGGTCATCTAATCTAACCTGCTGCTAAGACAGAAGACCCTCTACCACTTCAGAGAAGTGACTTGTCTAGGGCCTTCTTGAAATCCTCCAGTGATGGAACATCCACACCTCCTGGTGGCAAGCAGTTCCACTGGTCAATTGTCCTCCCTGTTAGGAAATTCCTCCTTAGTTCCAGACTGGTTCTCTCCTGGATTCGTTTCCATCCGTTGCTTCTTCTCCTGCTTTCTGGTACTTCGGAGAATAGCTTGACTCCTTCTTTGGGGCAGCCCCTCAAATATTGGAAGATGCTACCATGTCACCCCTGGTCCTTCTTGTCATTAAACTAGACATACCCAATTCCTGCCACTGTTCTTCATACGTTTTATCCTCCTTTGTTGTTCTTTTCTTCACTCTTTCCAGAATCTCAACATCTTTTTTTTAATATCGTAGCCATCAAAACTGGATGCCAGTATTCCAAGTTTGGCCTTACTAAGTCTTTATAGAGCTGTACCTTATAGAGCAAAGCTTATTTATAAAGGTTTGAGTCCCTTGGTGCTCAGCAGATCCTGGTTTGTTCGTTTGTTCATTTGTTTTCTCTCCCTGAGCAGATATGGCCCGTCTTCCATGATGGAATACCGCAGAAATTTGGAGATAGCCTTCAACAAGTTGGATGCTGACCTCCCACCTTCCTGTTTGGTCATCTGGAACATGACGATGCCTCTAGGCCCCAGGATCAAAGGTGGCTTCCTTATACCAGAGGTAGGAGTAGAAACCGCCCCCAGTCTGGGCCTTGTCTTCGAGGTGTTGTCTGAATGGTGGATGTCAGCATTCGTGTGTGTTCTGAGATTATGGTTTGTTCCAGTTCAGGGTTGGGATTCAAATTTCTTAACAACCAGTTCTGTGGGTGTGGCCTAATTTGTGGGTGTGGCTTGGTGGTCATGTGACTGGCTGGGCATGGTTTGTATGTAAATATTATAAATATTTATGTAAATATTGAATTTTTTATTTTAAAAAAGAGCAACTTTTACCCCAAAATCAGGCAAAGCAGGCAGGCAGATTGAGTTGCTCGCAGAGTCACTCAGAGATCTATCTTTCGGCAATCTGCTACCTGAGTCTGTCACATAAAATTTGCTTGCAAGCAAACTCACAAAATTAACTCACAACACACCGTGCATGTAAATATTGAATTTTTTATTTTAAAAAAGAGCAACTTTTACCCCCAAAATCAGGCAAAGCAGGCAGGCAGATTGAGTTGCTCACAGGATCACAGAGTCACTCAGAGATCTATCTTTCTGCAATCTGCTACCTGAGTCTGTCACATAAAATTTGCTTGCAAGCAAACTCACAAAATTAACTCACAACACACCGTGCATGTAAATATTGAATTTTTTATTTAAAAAAAGAGCAACTTTTACCCCAAAATCAGGCAAAGCAGTTTGAGTTGCTCGCAGGATCACAGGATCACTCAGAGATCTGTGTTGCTACGGGTGATGTGGGCAGCACAGCCTTGTGTTCCCTCGCAGCCTGGATTAATTGCTTTGTGGGGTGACATTTCTCTGCGGACCACCAACATTTTTCTCATGGCGCACCAGTGGTTCCCGGCCCACCGGTTGGCGACCACCGTTCTAGTCCAAACCCGCTCTGCTTGCCAGCCGAGGACGCGGGCCCATGATTTTCTTGCTGTCTCTCAGCTGCAGCACCTGAGCCAGACTCTCCGGCAGGACATCATCGAAGGCAACTTCTACGGGGCCACCCTGGCCGACCTCCATCTCTTTGACGTGGTGGACCTCCACTTCCACTTCCGCTTCGACCTGGGGAACCGCGTCAAGGATGGCATCCACTGGAACAACGTGGTGCATCGCCGGATCACCAACCTTCTCCTGACCCATCTGGCCGAAGCCTGGGGGGTGGCAATCCCAGAGAAGAATCGCTGGGGGGGTGAGTAGAAGGAGGCCCGTCGACCTGTTCCGTTTGGTTTGCGGAGATCCGGACGGTGGTGGGATTCGAAATTTCTTTTGACTGCCGTTTCTGTGGGCGTGGCTTGGTGGGCGTGGCTTGGTGGGCGGGACAAGGGAAGGATATACTGCAAAATCCCCCTTCTGTCCCCCTCCCCACTAACCTGCTTTCCAGGTCCGTTCTCCTCTGCAGGGCAACCAAAGGAGACCCAGCCGATCAGCTGCAGGCGTGGCTTTGGTGGGCATGGTGTTCTGTGGGTGTGGCTGGATGGGCATGGCCTAGTTTGGTGGGTGTGGCTTGGCAGGCATGGCAGAGGAAGGATATACTGCAAAATCCCCCTTCCCTCCCCCCGTTACTAACCTGCTTTCCAGCTCCGTTCTCCTGTGCAGGGCAACCAAAGGAGACCCAGCCGATCAGCTGGGACTCGATGGGAGGCAGAGAAGAGATGGGGGTTGGCGGGGCCAGTCAAGAGGCGGGATTGGCCGGTTCTCCAGAACTACTCAAAATTTCCGCTACCGGTTCTCCAGAACTGATCCGAACCGGCTGAATATACCACTTCTGACTCCTTTGGAGTAAGCAGCTGAGGGTTCTAGTGACATCAAAGACCGCAATGGATAGAGAGGCCTCTTTTTACCTCAGCGTCTACTAGTCTGTCGTTTGTACTACAGTAGCACGGATGATGTTACCTAGCATGGTAAAATAATGTCTGCAAGAAAACTACCAAGCTCAGAGAGCTCCAAGGACCCCACCGTCCTCCTCCTCCTCTTCCTCCTCTGTAGTTTCATGGAATGGAATGGGATGGGATGGAAGGGACCTTGGAGGTCTTCTAGTCCAGCCCCCTGCTCAAGGAGGAGAACCTCACAATTCTTGTTAGAGCGGCATTTAGCATCCATCTCTCGAACCTCTTCTGAACTCTTGCGATAGTTTATTTTTAAACCCCTCACATCCTGGACATAAACTCCTTCAACTCCCACCCTCAAATGGCTGCTATAGAGCCCTGCACAGCAGAACAACTAGACACAAGGGGAGTTTTTTCCTGAAAGCCATCACCCTGCTAAACAAATAATTCCATCAACACTGTTCAATTATTTACAAAGTCTGCACTACTATTACTGTTAATCTTCTCATCACTCCTTATCATCCCTCCCCTGACTGCATGACTGTAACTTTGTCGCTTGCATCCTTACAATTTATATTGACTGTTTATTTGTACCCTATGACTATCATTAAGTGTTGTACCTGATGATTCTTGACTCTTGATGAATGTATCTTTTCTTTTGTGTCTACTGAGAGCATTTGCACCAAAGACAAATTCCTTGTGTGTTCAATCACACTTGGCCAATAAAGAATTCATTCATTCATTTTCTCCCTCTATACCTATATCTATATATCTATATGTCTCTCTCTCTCTCTCTCTCTCCATCCATATCTATCTATCTATCTATCTATCTATCTATCTATCTATCTATCTATCTATCTATCTATCTACCTACCTACCTACCTATGTCTATATTTCTATCTCCTCTATCTATCTATCTATCTATCTATCTATCTATCTATCTATCTATCTATCTATCTATCTATCTATCTATCCCCCATCTATCCTACCTATGTCTATATCTCATCTCCATCTATCTATCTATCTATCTATCTCTATCTACCTCCTCCTATCTATCTTATCTATCTGTCTATATCTCTATCTCCTCTATCTCTATCTATCTATCTATCTATCTATCTATCTATCTATCTATCTATCTATCTATCTATCTATCTATCTATCTATCTATCTATCTATCATCTGTCTGTCTATCTATCCTGTATATATATATATATATATTCACTTATTCTGAAGTTAAATATGAGAGAAGTGAATCTGTGTTCAGATAAGGCAAAGTCAGTGAACAGGCCTCCTTTCCTTCAGAACAAAGGCAGGCCATCAGGTTCCTAGCTGCCCCCGAGGACATTATAGGATACGGCAAAGGCTGCAGGTGGGATGATGAAGACACCAAGGGCTTCCTGGAGCATCCCATGCCCACAACTGGATGGCTCTACAAAGAACGCAAGTATCTGAGGCTGGAGAGGTCATGGGAGGAGACCAAGCAGTGGGGTTCTTAGCAGGCTGGAGCAGGGGTGGGATTCGACCAGTTCGGGCGAACTGGATGTTAAATTTATATCTCTAGAGGGCCTCTAGAGCCTGGGAGAGGCTGTTTTCGCCCTCCCAGAGGCCTGAGGGAAGCCTCCGGACTCTGGGGAAGGTGAAGAATGGCCCCTCCCAGAAGTTCTGGTAGGCCACGCCCACCAGGGCCACACCCACCCAGCAACCGGGCTGCGAATCAGTCGCTGGGATTTTTTGAATCCCTCCTCTGGGCTGGAGATCACCATCTAGCTACGGGGACGCTTGTGGAGCACCTGACCTGGCTTGCAAGCCCGGAAAGGTCCACGCTGAGCAGACATGTGGGCCGGGCGTGGTCAAAAAAGTCAAGATGGCAGCCCCAGTGTAGCCATCGGAGCTCCCTCCGTTTCTGATGGACGTCACTGGCGCAGCCATGGCCGCCATCTTGATCTTTTTTTTAGGGGAGGGGTTTTTTTACACTTTGCGGACGTCCCTGATACAGAGGGGGGTGGGTTGAGGTGCCCAGAATGGTCTTGTTTGATCCTACAGGTCAAGTGACCCCTGCTGACCGTTTCGAAGCCGACTGGCATTACCCACGGCGCCCCAGTTTCTATGACAACTTTTTACTCGTTCCCAACGATGCGGGGTCACCAACGCCTTTCTCAGGATTTGACCGCTTTGAGGAGCCCCGAGGCCTCTCCTTTCACCCAGAAAACGTCTTCAGAGGTCAGTGGTTATGTGCCCAAGTGTGCGCTCTCTTTCTCTCTCTCCTTCTCCCTCTTTCCCTCTCCTTGCCTCTTTTCCTATCTCCCCGTCTTTCTCCCCTTCTCCCTCCCTCTCTCCTTCTTCCCTCTTTCTGTCCCCCTCTTTCTCTCTCTCCCCCTTGTCTCACCTCTTTTCCTCTTTGTCCTTCCCTTTCTCCCTCTCTTCCCCCTCTTTCTCACTCCCTCTCTCTTTTCCCTCTTCCTTTCTTCCTCTCCATCACTCTCCCTTCCTCTCTCTCTCTCCCCCATCTCTCCCTCCCTCCCTTTCTCTTTGTACCTATCTCCCCTTCTCTTTCTCCCTCCCTCTCTCCTCCTTTCTCTCTCTGTGCTTCCCTCTCTACCTGTCTTTCTCTCCCCCTTTTTCTCCCTCTTCCTCCTTCTCTCTCCTCCCCTTTCTCCCTTCCTCTCTTTCTGTCCCTTTCCCTGTCTCTCCCCTTTTCTCTCTTTCTCCCTCTCCCTCCCTCCCTCTCTGTCCCTCTCTCTTCCTTTCTTTCTCCCTCCCTTCTTCTCTCCCCTCTTTCCCTCTCTTTCTCTCTCTCTTTCTCTCAATGCTGATCTCAAGTTAGCAGTTGCTTCTAGCTTAACCAGAAACAGGCATGGCACACAAAGGAATCCAGAGGCATTTCTGGGGGAAGTGAGACTGAGGAAGAACCCACTTAATGACGATAATTGGAATAGGAATTTCCATCACTGAGCAATGCGGTTGTAAAGAACGCAGACCCATTACCGTCGTTCAGCGAAACGCCTTGAGTGATTAAATGAGGAACCCCCGTGATTGCGACATGTGACATTCCGTAGATCAGAAACCATGTGGATGTAACTACAGGACACTGTGATAGTTGGAAATGGGAGCTGGTTGTCCAGTGCCCAGATCCCCAGTT
Organism: Pseudonaja textilis; assembly: GCF_049901715.1. Taxonomy (NCBI): domain Eukaryota; kingdom Metazoa; phylum Chordata; class Lepidosauria; order Squamata; family Elapidae; genus Pseudonaja; species Pseudonaja textilis. The sequence goes on from NC_141995.1 coordinate 4,015,572, forward strand.
TGCAACCATGTGATCACATGGACACTTTTTTTTAATTTTAATTTTATTAGACAAACACAAAAACAAAACAGAAAAGCACATTAAAAACAATGAACGTGGTACAATCCTAACCCACATAGTTGTCTTACATTGCTAAGTTACATATCAAAATAGTACATATTTACATTGAATACGTAGTATATAATATATACAGTTAATCATTTCTTATTATCTTGATCCTTCCTCTTTTCTAACCAACCATAAACTTATCCCATACGTTGTAATAATCCAATTCATCCTTATTTTTTAATTCTTTTGTCCATTTGTCCATTTCTGCACACATCCAGATCTTCCTAATTATTTCTGTTTCACTTGGAGTCTCTTTACATTTCCATTGTTGTGCACTAGCCAATCTCGCAGCTGTGATTATATTATTATTAAATATATAATATCCTTGTCGTATTCCCCACATTGCCAAATATCAAGTTTGTAGGCTTTACGGTTCTGGAGATTTTGTGAGGATGTGTGAGTGGTCTTTCACTTTTATATATAAACCAAGAGTTAATTAGGTTATAGGTGGGTTGTGTGAAGATCTCTCTTTTGATGGCGAAAACTGACTGCGTGTTAGAGGCGCATAGCGGGGAAAGCCTCTCTACCGCTTCTTCCCCGTTTTACTTTCTCCGCAGATGTGGCCCTCGACAACTTTCATTGCCACCTGTGGGGCCACCCGCATCCCTTCCCGCCTTACCCCTCCCACAATGAAGAAAACATCTTCCCAAGGTCCGGGTGGCATCGAAGAACACATGCGGGCGCTCCCTTCGTCATGCGCCAAGGGCCCTCGTACTGGAGAGACGTTTCGCCGTATCGGAAACGCAAAGTCCCCTTTAATCGCCACTGAGGAGCATCTCCTGCCAAGACGAGGGGAAATTTGTAGGGGAAAAACTGGCCACGGAACGTTTTCTCTCTCCGTTCCGTTTTGTGTGCACCGCAAATTGACGCGCGTCCTTGTGTCTGTGACAAAAAGGACGCCACTTCCTCTCCGGCTTTGATTGTTATTGTCCTGGCTATGGAATGGGACAATTGGCCGCGGCTGCCTGGCCCCGCCCCCTTCACCCTGGCTTCTCCTCCCCACCCCGCTCCATGCCAGGTGACCCACCAGAGCCGTCAATCGTCCATCCCGTTCCGTGTCGCTCCCCGCTGCCACTTCGTCCTGGGCAATTCACTGCGGGACAAATTATCGATTTGCCACGCGGGGACAATTTAGCTCCGTGAGATCATTCCCGGGAAACACCCTACACCGAGACCCCCGGGGCCTGCAACTTCCGCCAGTACGGAGGGACACTGGTGGGCTTGGTTCACAAAGTAGCAAGAGGCCAGGAATTGGGTGGATTGGGTATCTATGTAGTGTCAGGAAGGAACCCTCTGAAATTCAGGGTTTGGGCCTGGTGCCCACTACCCTGATCATTTAGAAGCTGTCTTATTTCTGAGATGTTTGCTCCAGAATTGACTTCCTGGAGTTGTGTTCAGTATTGTTTTCTCTGCCCTACTTCGAGGTTGGAGTCTAAGCCCACTCCCACGAGGGAAAGCTTGGCCTTCGTGGTACTCCGAGTTAGAAAAGGATTCCAACGGACAGTGTAAGTTTGACTGGTGTGTATCTGCTTAGGCGTAATTCTAAAGAGACCGACACCCCCAAAATATTTATAGTGGGAAAAGTTATAAGTTCCTTTGTTGATTGCAGACTCGAAAGTCCATTCAGAATTTTATGGCACAGTCCTTTATACTTTTTTTGCCTGCATTTCTTCTGTGTCGTTTTTTAAAAGAAAATTAAACCTAACTTATTCTTTACATCTGGAGGGTTATCGTAGTCTGTGCCCTTGTTTTCTCTACAGGGGTATTTCTTAACCTTGGACACTTTAAGATGGGTGGACTTCATCTCCCAGAATTCCCCAGCCAGCTATCTATCTATCTGTCTGTCTGTCTGTCTGTCTGTCTGTCCGTCCATCCATCCATCCATCCATCCATCCATCCATCCATCCATCCATCCATCATATATCACAAGGGACTTCCAACTTGGCCAGTTTAAGACGTGGACTTCAACTTCCAGAATTCCTGACCTAGCATGACCAGAGGAGGAATTCTGGGAGTTGGAAGTCCACAAGTCTTAAAGCTGGAAGACTCCTGAATTAGGCAGTTCTTCCAGATCTAAAAAGCCACAAGATTATATTATCGGGGGCGGGGTGTGTGTGGAATAACACAACTTTATGCACAAATAAAATGAAAGGAACATTGTACACCCAACAAAAATGTATAAGAGGCACTGGGCAGGAGAGAGATCGCTGAAATAAGAGTGAGTTGTGAGTCAAAGTTGTTTAGATAAGTTTTTTTTTTTTCCAAAGTTGGCCACTGTAAAGATGTGTGGATTTCAACTCCCCAAATTCTTCAGTTTGGAATAAAGAAAAACTAGTGTAGTTGAAAAGGACAGAATAACATGTTCATTTTTTTAAAGTAAAATTTGACTTGAATATGGAAAAAATGATTTTAAAAAAGCAAAACGTTTTGCCAAAGAAAAGGAGTCGTTTTTAAAAAAAAATTTCCTGGTTTTCCCCATCAAATCTTTTTGTTCTTTGGCAGAGTGCGGGAAGGGTGGCAACTCTGGTGCGGTTAGCATAGAGATAAGGGGAGAAATTTATTATTGGGGGTGGGGAGGATTCGGGCGTAGCTGAAGGATAAAGAGGACAATTCCTTAAAATTTGAAAATATCGAGTTTTATAAGGAAATAAAGTGAATAATAAAACAAACTAAGACCTAAAAGGCCAAAATCTGAAGGTGGGTTTGAGCTGTTTTAAAATTCCAGATCAAAAATATGCTGGTTTCTAGTTCCCATCAGCCCAGCCTGTTTGACTGTGGATCATGGAAATTGTAGTCCGAAAGGCACCAAGGAGATGAAGCTTCTCCCAGTTTGAGAACAATCCCTGGGACGATCCCTCTCGCTTTCTCTTTCTCTCTTTGTCTCTCTATTTCTGTTTTTCTATTTCTCTCTCTCTTTGTCTCTCTTCACTTTTTTCTCTTTTCTCTCTGTCCCTCTTTCTCCCTTTGTCTTTTTCTTTTCCCTCTTTCTTCTCTTTCTCGTTTTTCCTCTCTCTTTCTCGTTCTTTCTCTTTCTCTGTGTCTCTTTTTTTCTTTCTCTTCGTCTCTCTTTTTCTGTGTGTATCTCTTTTTCTTTTTTCTCTTTTCTCTCTGTTTCTTTCTCCCTTTGTCTTTCTTTTTCCTTTCTGTCTCTCTCTCTCCTTTTCTCTTTGTCTCTTTCTCTCTTTTTCCTGTCTGTCTCTCTAGTCTCTTTTTCTTAGTCTCTCTCTCTCTTTCATTTCTTTCTCTGTCTGTTTTTCTCTCTGTGTCTCTCCTTTTCCTTTTTCTCTTTTCTTTCTTTCTCCCTTTGTCTTTCTTTTTCTTTCCTCTCTCTGTCTTTCTCTCTCTCTCTTTTCCCTCTGTCTCTATGTCTCTATCCTCTCTTTTTTCTCTTTCTCTTTGTCTATCTCTGTGTCTCTTTCATTTTTTCTTTCTCTTTGTCTCTCTATTTGTTTTTCTCTCTGTGTCTTTTTCCTTTTTCTCTTTTCTCCCTTTCTTTTTTCTCTTTTCTGTCTGTCTCTTTCTCCCTTTGCCTTTCTTTTTCTTTCCCTTTTCTCTCTCTGTTCTTTTCTCTTCTCTCTTTATCTCTTTTTTCCTCTCTCTCTCTGTGTCTCTATGTCTCTTTCATTTTTTCTCTTTCTCTATTTGTTTTTCTCTTTCTGCCTCTCTTTGCCTCTCTCTCTTTCTTTTTTCTCTTTTCTCTCTGTCTCTCTTTCTCCCTTTGTCTCCCCCCGCCCTTTCTCTACTACAGATTTGGCGAAGGGTCCAGCATGTTTCTTCTCTTAAAAGCTGTTGGCCGATGAAGGAGGATAGAACTTAAACAAGAAGATCTCCGTGAGAAACCTATGGCCGGCAATCCACAGGGTGTAAGCACTTCCAAGGGTAGGCTATATCTGGGACATCCTTTCAGGTATGTTCAGCCAGACGGATAAACAGGAGTTCAAAGACCCTTCCGTTGGGAAACCGTTTTTAGGTGGGTTGAACTCAGGCCACACAGAGCCTCTTCAGAGTGTTGGTTCAACTCCAACCAGGAGAAAGTTTGAGTGTCAGGGTTCCAACGGATGCCCTAATTAATTCATGAGCATCGAGCCAAGTTTCAAAAGAAATCCAATTATTTATTAGGAGCAACGTGTTGGCCTTTTTCCCAAGTGCAGGTGGCTCTGCTCTACGTAATTTATTGCCCACCTATGACCCTGTTCCCCCTCCCCCTCGTCCCAGGGTGTGTCATAAATCACATTCTCCAACTAAGGACTTTCCCGGGCTGTAGAAAACACACTTTTCCGGCTGGCTCTGGCTAACCTGGGACACAAACTGGAGGAAGGTATGCGTGGAATGTGCTTCTGGTCATACCAACCGAACTGTTCCCATCAGATCTCCCACCCCCACTCCCGGCCTCCTTCTTACGGCAACTCGAGAGCAAGCCAGGAATGCTTTGCGAGTTGACATTGAGCCTGCCTGCTGAGCCATCGAGTCTGAATGTTAGAACTCGCTTCTCCCTTTGTGGAAGGTGAATTGTGACCTCAGGCGCAGACCTCAGCGAGCGTCTGGGATTTTGTAGTAATACCAGTAGACCGAAAAGCCTACCAACTTAGCTAAGAAAGAAGGGTTCAACTGTAGGACTTTGTGGAAGCCCATGTTCTCATAGATCCGTTGAGCAATGCGTTGTACCATGGAAGTACCCAACACGACTTCTTGGTAGCCGCGCTCCCGAGAAAACTGGATGGCAGTCTTGATGAGGGCCTTGGAGAGCCCTTGGCCTCGGTGCTCCTTCTTCACGGACAAACGCTTCAGCTCCCGGGCGTTGCCCCACCAAGATGGGTTCTCTGGAGGGATGATGGCCACCATGCCAACCACTTCCTCTCCGGTGTCCACCACCCAGAAACAGGAGTCCTTGGTCTCCAGGTAGGTCCTCCTGATGTCCATCATGTCCGTGGTGAGGGCATGTTGGAGATAGTCGTCCCACAAGTTTTTCATGGAAGGCACGCCAACCACCAGGAAGATGGACGCGGCCGCCAGGGAGATGGTGTAGGAAGCCGAGCTCAGGTAGGTCAGGAGGAAGATGGACAGAAGACCCAGGTGTGTCTGAGGAGAGCTGAGAAAGTGCCACAACGCCCGAGGAATATGTTCCTTGATCCCTTGAATGTAAAAAGTGCGCAGCATCTCATAGTCTCTCTCCTCATACTTCCGGATGTGGTACTTTACTGCCACCGAGCCACGTTTCTCCCGTCCTGGAAAAGAGAAGATGTGGAAGAACAACAGGAGGAGGAGGAGGAGGAGGAGGAGGAGGAGGAGGAGGAGGAGGAGGAGGAGTCTGTTCATGGTTTGGGGAGCCCAAATGTCACTTGCAGAGAAGTGACGGAGGGAGGGGGACAGGTGTCCGTCTTCTGAACATCTCAGCTCCAATTAAGGATGGGATGGGATGGAATAGGATTAGGATTAGACAGAGGGTCAGGATTAGGAATTGGATTAGGAATAGGAATTTGAATAGGATTGGAGTAGGAATAGAATTGGAATAGGATTAGGATTAGACATAGGATCAGGATTAGGAATTGGATTAGGATTAGGAATTGGAATAGGATTAGGAATAGTAATAGGATCAGGATTAGGAATTGGATTAGGAATAGAATTGGAATAGAATTGGAATAGGAATAGGAATATGAGTAGGATTAGGAATAGGAATAGGATTGGAGTAGGAATAGAATTGGAATAGGATTAGGAATAGTAATAGGATCAGGATTAGGAATTGGATTAGGAATAGAATTGGAATAGAATTGGAATAGGAATAGGAATAGGATAGGAATAGGAATATGAGTAGGATTAGGAATAGGAATAGGATTGGAGTAGGAATAGAATTGGAATAGGATTAGTAATAGGATCAGGATTAGGAATTGGATTAGGAATAGAATTGGAATTGGAATAGGAATAGGAATAGGATTAGGAATAGAATTGGAATTGGAATAGGATTGAATTAGGATTAGGAATAGAATAGGAATAGGAATTGAGAATAGAATTGGAATTGGAATAGAATTGGAATAGAAAATAGAATATATGAGAATAGAATAGAATTGAGAATAGAATTGAGAATAGAATTTGGAATAGGAATTGGAATTTAGAATTTAGCATGTGCTGGCTGGGGAATTCTGGGAGTGGAAGTCCACCCATCTTAAAGTGGCTCAACTTGAGAAACACTGGCCTGATCCCCACAGGAAGCATTCTGCTTCCTTCATAATTTACTTTTTAAAAATTGCTAAATAATTTAATCATTGAACCATGGAAAAAGTGAGGCCAAGCAAAACTTTCAAATCTGAAAAACCAAATACCCATTACTGTTTCTGAAAAGTCCACAATCTAGTAGACAATGACCCTATTTTTTTTTGTTTTGGTTTTTTCCAAGCGTCTCTTGGCTCATTCTCATTAAGATATCTCTTATTTCTTATTTGGGGTGATGTGCCATTTGCTCATCTCTGGAAGCCAAAGAAACGGGCAATCTTTGAAGAACCGAAACAAGCAAAAAACAGAAGCAGCAGGATCCCTGGGAGAATCTTGTACCAAATTAGTGTTGGCCAATTTGGGAAATCCTCAGCTTACAACAGTTCATTGAATGACCGTTCAGTTACAACGATATTGAAAAAAGGGACTTATGAACGTTTTTCACACTTAACAACCGTAGCAGCACCCCCGTGTGATTAAAATTCAGACACTCAGCAAATGACTCATATTTACGACTGTTGCAGAGTCCCAGGGGAGATTTGCAACCTTCTGACAAGCCAAATCCATGAGGGGGAAAACTAGATTCGTTTAACAACCGTGTGACTAATTTAACAACGCAGGGGTTCACTTAACGACTGCGGCGAGGGAGATCATAAAATGGGGGGGGGGGTTGGGGACTCATTGAACAACCCCCTCGCTTAGCAGCAGAAAGTTGGGGCTCAGCTCTGGTCGTAAGGAGAAGACGGCCTGCATTCCGTGCCAAAGGAGTCTTTTACAAGTCAGGTTTTAAGCCGGGATGGTCGTTTTGCTGGCGGTAAAAAAAATAAATAACTCGTTTCCCCCGAAAATATGACCTACCCTGAAAGTAAGACTTAGCTTGATTTTTTACATGTGTGCCCAATATAAGCCCTACCCCCCACCAAAATAAGGCCTAATTAAGATCCTGCCCACTCCAGAATTCACGGGTAAAAATTAAGCTAGGTTGGGGATTGGGAAGGTGGTGGAGCTGCCCTACTACTTACCTTTGGACAGGTATAGCCAGGCCTCGCACACCTGCCTGGCCGGCCCATTTCTTCTGCAGCCGACAAGACCGGCAAGGCTTTCCTGAAGGCCTCAGTAGCTGAGAACAAAGCTCTGGATCGATCCAGAGCTCTCTTATCCTCTGCAGAGGCCTTCCGGAAAGTTCCTGAAGGCCTTTGACAGCAAAAAGGAGGTTGAGTGCGACACAGGCAGGTGAGGTTAGTCAGTGGATGACATCCCCCGAAAATAAGACCCGGTGCCTTTTTTGGGGTGGCAAAATATATATATATAAGACAGGGTCTTATTTGGGGGGAAACACAGATAGAGTTGGTCGGATTTCTGTCTTGTAAAGGTGAATTGCTACATACCACCCCACATCTTTTACCTGCTGGCAGGTGTTCAGGTGTTGGCTTCTTCTGACCATCTATGATTGCAGCCATGATCTTCAAAGGAAGGAGGAGAGATATATATATTTTTTTTTTTTGCAAGAACAGCAGCCAACCAGATGAAAAGGAGGAAAAACTTTAAAAAGAAAAGAAAAAGAATAATTTTCTTATTGTACAACTCATTCCGCCCCCCGCCCCCCCGTTCCTATCGTCGCCTCTATAACCTACGTTTTAGTCCAAGAGGCTGTTAAAAGGATCTTGGGGGGGGGGGATCCAGCTTGCTTTCTCTTCTGCAGGATCCCGAGTGATGGAAATAATAATAATAATTCACACATCCACGATGTTTACGAACCCTTTAAAACTGGGGTCAATCATGTCTAGCCAAACCCGGATCGGAGCTGCGGGATCTCAATCCGCTTTTTAGATTAAATCAAATCGAAAGGATTCAAAGGGCTCGTTGGTGCTGGACAACAAGCCGTCTTTCCACCCCCACCAAAAGAACATTTTGTGCCCAAGTGTGTTGAACGCCTGGCTTGTTGATCGTGACTTGGATGTTAAACCAATCACAATACAGCTTTAGAGACGTCCCCCCCTTTTTTTTAGGCTGATCCACAAAACAAAGTCCACGGACTTTGCCTGGCACTTCATTGCTTTATTACTGCAAGGCAGTAAAATGTAGTTTGGTTTTTTTTTTAAGGGGAGGAGAAAAAAAAAAAAGTTTGCTGACCTGGCAAACTTTTCACAGATTAACAAGAGTTGGAAGGGACCTCGTAAGTCATCTTAGTCCAGGGGTCGCCAACCTTTTGGACCTCGGGGACCACCAAACTCATAATTTTAAATCCCAGGGACCACTAACCGGTTCTGTGGGCGTGGCCTGATTTGTGGGCGTGGCTTGGTGGTCCTCTTCTTTGGGGCAGCCCCTGAGATATTGGAACACTGCTCTCATGTCTCCCCTGGTCCTTTTTGTTTTCATTAGACTAGCTAGGCCCATTTCCTGCAACCGTTCTTTCTATGTTTTATCCTCCAGTCCCCTAATCCTCTTCTGTTGCTCTTCTCTGCACTCTTTCTAGAGTCTCCACATCTTTTTTTATATTGTGGTGACCAAAACTGGATGCAGGACTCTACGTGTGGTCTTACTAAGGCTTTATAGAGTAATATTAGTTACTCACTTGATCTCGATTGTGTCCCTCTGTTGATACAATTTAGGATTGCATTGGCTTTTTTGGCAGCTGCTGCACACAGCTGGCTCCTATTTAAATGGTTGTCCACTCAGGACTCCGAGAGCCCACTCTCAGTTACTACTGTTGCAGCAATCTTACTCACCAGTTCAGGACACAAGACCAAGAAGGGTCGGAGAAACAGGTTTATTTGCGCAAAGGTTCAGAGCATTAACATGTCAAATTCTGAACCCCGAGTTACTCCCGAGGTGTAACGCCTAGGGCAGTGATGGCTAACCATATGACACGCGTGTCACTCGTGACACGCCGAGGCACTTTGACTGACACGCCTGTTGGTGTGGGGAAAACCTGCACATTTAGAGGCTGCCTGTGCTCTGCTCCAATCCCTGCTCCCTGTTTGTTGCGTGGAGGCGTGGGGTCACCGCTGCCGCGAGATCTTTGCAGCAGAGAACCAGTTTTAACCGCCATAAACTGAGGTTTGTCAGTTTCATTACCTCAGGAATGCTACAGGAGGAAAGGAGATCCATGAGGTTCACAGCCCTGTAAGGTGGCCTTCCGATCCCCACATCCTGCACCTGCAGCCCCGAGACGAGTTTCCCAGCCCTGTGTGATCCCCCCAGCCCAGTCCGTCATGAACCAAATTATTGATATTTCTTGAAGTGACACACGACCCGAGAAAGGCTACACTTTTTCCCGATTTTCGACACACCAAGCTGAAAAGGTTAGCCATCACTGGCCTAGGGCGTTACTATTAATCTGGCTATACCACGACAGAAAAGGAGTTTTCATACGGCTCTCTTGCTACATTTTCCATATATGGTATTATCTTACACCATCTGTTACTTCTGGTAGCCACCTCTTGCAATACATTACAGAAAAGATCTAGTACACAGGTTACGTTCATAGGTCAGGTTACATGTTACATTCAGCAAGTCCCTGTATTTTCTAAAGCTTGCAACATATAAGTCAAATAACTTCTGCAAATAGTATTAAGACCTTCTGGAATTTTCTCACACGGCTTCACTACTATTGAGCGAGGTACCACACATACTGTACCTGTGTATTCTGTTTTTCTTGCCTAAATGTAGAGCCTTACTTTTTTCATCAGTTTGTTAGATAGCGCCCAATGTTCAAATCTGCCCAGATGCCTCTGGATCTTAAGGCTGCTTTCAGGAGTGTTGGCTATTCCTGCCAGCTTGGTGTCATCTGCAAATTTGATGAGTTTCCCCATCGATTCTCCGCCCCCAATTAAAACAATGGATTAATGAATTACGGATGGATGACTTATTAACTGTGGCACTAACCTGCTCAGTTATACATCTGCTTGTCAACTCATAAAATATTTCTCTGGTCTTTTTAGAGTTGCCAACAGAAAGGGAGGGGGAAAAGGGGTCTGAAAGGGCAGTGGGGCAGCTTGCAAACTGAAAGTGCATTCCATAAATAGTTTTCAAAGATAGTAACGAGGTGACTGAAGTTTGTGCCGGGCAAAATTCTAACTGGAGAGCATGATTGATGACTCTGGGCTATGGATGTGTCCCATTGTATAGTTTAGTTTACTTTATTGTCATTGCACCTCGTACAACAAAATCAAACACCATCTTCAGTGCACATCATGACCATGAAAATCAACACAAACACACATCTTTCACACTCCACACGTTGAACTCCCAAAACCCTGACACCACACCAACACTGCACTCTACGGTAGAATTCAAAAGAGCTACTGCCCTGGGATAGAAGCTATTTTTCAGCCTATTTGTGCTTCTTTTTAATATCCTGTACTGTCTGCCATATGGTAATCGTTCAAAAAAAAAACCCCCAAAACCCCAAAAAGGTGCCCAGGATGAGATGGGTCTTTGAGCATGTTTTGAACTTTCTCAAGGCAGTGAAAGCTATAAAGTTCTTCCAAAGAGAGGAGAGGGCAACCAATGATTAAACGTTAACCCTCTGGAGTGCTGTCCTATCTGCCACAGTGCAACTGGCAAACCATGCACAGGTGTGCAGTAAGTTAAGATACTCTCTATGGTGCAGCGATAGAAGGTCACCAGCAGTTTTTCATCCAGTTGTTGTTTCCTGAGAAGCCTCAGGTAGTCTAATCTCTGCTGGGCCCTTTTGACCAGAGCTGCAATGTGATCCCCCCAGGTCAGGTCCTCTTTTAGGGTAACACCCAGAAACTTCAAACTGGCCACTGGCTCCCCTCGGTCTCCCTTGATAAGCAAGGGCTGGATGTCTGACCTGTTCCTTCTATATAGTCCACTATCGTCTCCTTGGTCTTCTTGGTGTTGAGGACCAAGTTATTGGCTCCAAACCATTGGAGAATATGAATTATAATACGCCCAGAGGGGTGTGGGGGGGAAAACCAGGGTCAAGGGTGACAATGAATGATGTGTCTCAGAGTCGGCTACACCCAGGCAGTGCCGGACATGTGAACTCCCAATAAATCTTTTGGAAGTTTGGCTCGAGACTCATAATTTAATTGGGGTTAAGTTCCGGAATCCTGACACTGTTAATATTAAAATGTCAGCATTTAAACATCCGCCTCCGATTCCTATTTCCCTTCCGCCCAACTTTTTCATTTCATGCTCTTACAGGTGGTCCTTGACTTACAACGATTTTGTTAGTGACCAAAGTTACAAAGGCACGGGGAATAAGTGACGTATGGCCCGTTTGTCACGTGGCTGGGAGAGCATCCTCTGTGGTCATGCGATCCAAAAATCAGGAGCCTGGCCGCTGTCTCGTATTTACGGCGGCCGCGGTGTCCCGGGGGTGGGGGTCAACGGGGAAGCCGGATTTGCTTAACGACCGTGTGGCTAACTTTTAACGACTGCCTTGGTTCGCTTAACAACCGTGGCGAGCAAGATCGTCTAATGGGGAAAAACTCAAATGTCTCAGCGATGGAAATTTTGGGCTCCGTTTGTGGTTGTAAGTCGAGGACCACCTGAATTCCATTGTTTGGTTTTATTAGTGTTGATATATTTACTTTTTAAAGTCTTTTCACACCCCCGTTTTGTTGTTGTAAGTGGGCCCAGAATAGCCCCGTGGCGAGGAAGGTGGGAAAAAATATTTAACCAATAAATAAAAAGGGACTAGGGGAGACATGAGAGCAGTGCTCCAATATCTCAGGGGCTGCCCCAAAGAAGGGGGAGTCAAGCTATTCTCCAAAGCCCCAGAAGGCAGGACAAGAAGCAACGGATGGAAACTCATCCAGGAGAGAAGCAACTTAGAACTAAGGAGAAACTTCCTGACAGTGAAAACAATTAAAACTTGCCTCCAGAAGTTGTGGAAGAAGTAATTGGAAGAAGTAATTGGATAGCCACCTGTCTGGAACGGTATATATGGTCTGCTCAAGCAGGGGGTTGGACTAGATGATCTCCAAGGTCCCTTCCACACACTGTTATTTTATGTTCCAATTTGGGAGATGTTGGCTAATCAACTTGTCTGAAGTGGTGTAGGGTTCTCCTGCCTAAGCACGGGGTTGGACTAGAAGACCTCCAAGGACCCTCCCAACTCTTGTTATTCTATTCTAAATACAATCGCAGTGTAGTTCTCCCCTCCCCGATTTCCCCCAGGCTCAAACTCAGAGCGCCGCAAGACAAACAAGGACCGGGCTTAGAAATATTTCAACTTTATTGAATAATCCAATTTTATTTTCCCCAAAATGCACGACACCCCCCCCATCCCCCAGGACAACGGAGCCGCTGCTCAAGAGAGCGAGACACATTCAGATATCAGTGTAGGCACAAATGGATAGAAGAGCCACGGAGCCAATTTTTCAACGGTGTGAGGTAAATTGAAGTTTGGTTTTTTTTAAAAAAAATCCCACCTTTTTATTCTTTTTAGATATAATTCAAGGTGGCGGACATACCTACTGGCCCTTCCTCTTTTCCCCACAGCTCTGGGGGGTGAACTAGGTAGAGAGCAAGCGATGGGCCTAGGCATCCAGCCAGCTTTCGTGCCTAAAGCAGGACTAGAACTCCCTGTCGCCTGGAGAGCTGCCCAAAGTCACCCAGCTGGTGGTTTTTTGCGTGTGCCTAAGGTGGGACTAGTTTTCTCCCGTCTCCCGAGGACTGGCTCAACGTCACCCAGGCGTCTTACACGCTTAGGGTAGAACTAGAACTCACGGTCTCCTGGCTACTGAAGCAAAAGTCACCCAGCCGCCCACCACCACCCAGTGAGGTGGATTAGGTTGAGAGCGAGTGACTGACCCAGTCACCCAGCAGGCTTTCACCTCCAAAGCAGGACTAGAACTCACTTTCTGGATTAGTCGTCACCCGGTTGGTTTTCGTGCTTAGGACAGAACTAGAAGTCACTGTCCCCTGGTTATTGACCCAAAGTCACCCAGCCCACTACTTGTGGGGTGGACTTAGGTTGAGTGACTGACCCAGTCACCTTTCGTATCTAAAGCAGGACTAGAACTCACTTTTTTCTTGATTAGTCCAAAGTCACCTACTTTTTTGTACTTAGGGCAGAACTAGAAGTCACTGTCTCCTGGTTATTGATCCAAAGTCACCCAGCCCACAACCGTGTGAGGTGCAGTTAGACTGAGAGTGAGTAATTGATCCAGTCACCCAGCCAGCTTTCATCTCCAAAGCAGGACTAGAACTCACTTTGTTGACTAGTCCAAAGTCACCTGGTCAGTTTTGGTCATGCTTTGGACAGAACTAGAATTCACCGTCATTTGGTTATTGATCCAAAGTCACCCGGCCCACAACCATGTGAGGTGGAGTTAAATTGAGAGTGACTGGCCTAGTCACCCAGCCAGCTTTCATACCTGTGGCAGGACTAGAACTCACTTACCCCTGGTTATTGATCCAAAGTCACCAGCCCACAACCCTTTGAGTTGGAGTTAAGCTGAGAGTTAACTGACCCAGTCACCCTTCATGTCTAAAGCAGGACTAGAACTCACAGTCTCCTGGTTATTGATCCAAAGTCACCCAGCCCACAACCCTTTGAGGTGAAGTTAGGTTGAGAGTCACCCAGCCAGCTTTCCTGCCTGTGGTGGCACTAGAACTCACGGTCTCCTGGTTATTGATCCAAAGTCACCAGCCCACAACCACCCTTTGGAGTTGAGTGTGTGACCGGTCCAGTCACCCAGCCAGCTTTCGTACCTGGGGCAGGACTAGAACTCACCATCTCCTTTTTAGCCTGGTTGCCTTAACCACTAGACCAACCAGACTAAAGTCACCTTCATCCCTCACACACTATCTTTCCTATTAAGAAATCTGGCAGGGAGCAGGGCCACCATCTTGCCAGAACTAAAAATGGCCGACTGGAGAAATCCAAAGACCTCACCGGTCCAGCCCCATCTAGAAATCAAGCCCATGTTTTTCACTAGATCCTGCCGAAGCAACTTCATTTTTTTCTGTCCTGAATTTCAAGACTTTTAATTTAATCAGTAATAGGATTAGGAGCATCGCTTCTACTATTCTACTTTCTCTACATAATGGACCACCAAACCTTAATTTTTTCCTAACTAAAAACAAACAAACCCACAAACCCAGTGCTGGGTTTTCTACCTTTTTCCTAAAGTCCTTAGTTGGTTGGCCCAAAAAGAAAGTCCTGACCCAATGAAATTCAGCTTCTCTTTCCTCGAAAGATCCCCTCTCCCCCCTGTAATCCCATTTACAGAGCTCAAGATTTTCGGTCGTTAAGTGAGACGTTTTGAGTTCTGCCATTTTGCCCCCTTTCTTGCCACAGGTCGTTAACGTGAATCGCTGCCGTTGATAAGCGAGCAACACGGCCGTGACTCACTTAACAAGGAAGGCCGTAAAATGGAACCTCACCGAACATCTGTTTTTAGCTTAGGAATGGCAATTTTGAGGCTCGATTGTGGTCGTAAGTCGAGGACTACCAGTATGAGCGAAACAATAAGACCCCTCCCAATCTGGGGGGGGGGGAGGAACACGATTCCTCAGGTAGGAACATGGCTCAAAAAAAGACCCAGGTAGAAGCTTAGTCCAAGGCTGCCCTTCTCAGCTGGGCATCTTCTAGGCGCACTCGTGCTAGGAGTTCCAGGCGCTGAAATCCACCACAGGGAGGAACTACTCCTAAGATATACACGTGTTTTTTCTTGAGTGGGTGGTTTGGGGAATTGGTGCAAATCCTGTAGTTGTGGGGTTACTTTGCAGGTGTTCTTGTACGAAGCCACAAACTAGGAAATAAAAGAGACCCTGGAGGGGACTGGAGAACGGTTGCAGGAACTGGGCCTGGCTAGTCGAGGGAAGAGAAGGACCAGGGGAGACAGGAGAGCATCTTCCAATATTTGAGGGGCTGCCATAGAGTGGAGGAAGGGGGTCAAGCTATTTTCTAAAGCGCCTGTAGGAAATAGTGGACGGAAACTGAACAAGGAGAGATTCAACTTGGAAATAAGGAGGAACTTTCTGACAGGGAGAACAATCAACCCCTGGGACAGAAGTTGCCTTCAGAAGGAGCTTCATCCCTGGAGGCTTTCAAGAAGAGATTGGACTGCCCTCTGTCAGAAATGGAGTAGGGTCTCCTGCTTGGGTAGGGGGTTGGACTAGATGACCTACAAAGTCCCTTCCAACTCTGATTATCGGTTAATCTATTACCCCAAGCTTTCGTGTCTCCAAGTCAGCAGAATGCCAGGTGGCTGGGTATCTTGGAAGAAGGGCGGAAAAGACTCCTTCTCAAATGGGCTGAGATGAAAGGAACGTCTTCCGCCAAAGTCAAGCACGATAGGCGAAAAAAAAGGCACCCTGGATTAAAAACAGCCAACAGGGTGTTTATCCTGGGTGTGAACAGCTATGTGAACAGCTCTCTGGATGTATGTGAGTTTTAAAATTGTTTGGCCCCCCCACAATTCCACGGCCAATGGGGGCAGATGGCGAATTGCTTCTTCTCTGCAAATAAAAATGTAGAATTTTTTTTTTCTTCCTCCTCCTCACTTGCAAGGACACTGCGAGGAGACCGGGGTGTGTGAGTTTTCCTTCCCACGTTGCTAAAAGCTTTGCAATTCAGTTTTTAAAGCCCTCCTTCAAAACCAAGAACCCCCACTTCCTTGAAAAACCAAGATCCAGAAGTGGAGAGACACATCTCTTTCACAGTGCGTGTCAAAAGCCTCACCCCACCTGCCCTTGGGTCGGCTTCCCACCCGATGCGTCCCAGGTGGAGGAATGAAGGAAGGTGGGAACGCCAGGGCGGATCCAGCCGATCGCCGGGAAGGCAACCTCCTCAGTCAGGTTGCTTCACTCGGCGCTAGGGAGGTCGTAGCGATACTTGGAAATCGTACAGTGGGCCAGCCTGCCGTAGATGGTGGGGAGGACGTAGTGGTGGTATTTGTGGAAGCCAACCCCTTCGTACATCGCCCGGGCTTCGTGCTGGACCATGAGGGTGTTCAGCACCACCGAAGAGTAGCCGTGTTCCTGGGCGAAAGCGATCACAGTCTTGCAAAGCGCTTTGGCGATGCCGAAACCCCGGTAGTCCTTCCGAACGGACATGCGTTTCAACGTCAGTTCGTTCCGCTGCCCTTCAGCGGGCCTGGCCCCGACGGTGGCCACCACGCATTCGTCCACCTCGGCCACCCAAAAGCACGAGCCTTTGTGGCCCAGGTACGTGGCCTGAATGTCCAGCAGGTCTTCTTGGAGGCAGTGGTCGATGTACATGGACCAGATGTAACCCAGGAGCTGCTGCCCGACGGCCAACAGCAAGGTGATGGCCAGGATGGGTAAGAGCAACGACTTGGAGCTGGTCAGCAGGAGGCTGAAGGTGCAAGCCAGGATCAGGATGACCCAAGGCTGCTTCAGCATGTGGAGGCAGAGGGTGGGCACGTACTCGCTCATGCCGGTGGCGAACAAGTCGCGCACGGTCTCGTGGTCCCCGGGACGGTACTCGCGGATGTGGTAAGACACCATGGCGCGCTGGGCGGGGTGGGTGGGTCAAGAGGCAGCAAAGAGAATCCGGAGACGCCTTGATGATAAAAAAAAAAAGGAAGAAAAATCAAAGGGAAGGTAGTTAAAGGAGAAGATAATGGAGCATCTCTTCCTCGGGATCACCTTGGAATTTTTCTTTTTATTAAAACTTCTTAAGTTTATCAAAGTACTAGCTGGATACCTGTGCTTCGCTACAAAACTAGGTGTTCAGGCTTAGTTTTGTGGGGAGGAAAATAAGGGGGAGAAATTCCTGCCTCTGCCTACCAGCATCCATCGGTATTCACCTGGCTAGCATCCTGTCAGTGTGTGAGAGAGATGAGGGCTGTTTGGAAACTGAACGAATATTTGCTGTGTGAGCAAGACGGAGACAGCAAGGAGCCTGGGCGTGGCTTAGCTCAACTGTTCTGTACTAAAGCTGCCTAGTGCTGCTGTGAAAGTAAAACTGAAACTGAAACTCCTCTGCTTGTGTTTTGCATTTGGAAGAGATTGCTTTTCAGGGGGGAAGGAGAGTAGAACTTCTTAGCATCAGAGCATGTTAATAATGATAATAATATAGACAATACTAATGCTCTGATGGTCATTTCGAAAAATTCTTTCTTAGTGAGCACCTAGAAGCCAAGAGGAACATATGGGCCAAATTTCAAGGTTGTAGCCTTTACAGTTCTGGAGATTTTGTGATGATGCGTGAGTGGTATTTTGCCGTGTGTGCGCGCGCGCGTGGGGGTAGAAGAAGAAATACAAAGAAAAAAACATTGAAAAGTAAGAAGAGAGGAAGGGGGAAAGAGAGGGTATAGCGTAATGGAAGGGAAAAAAAAGAAAAAAAGCACCGACTTCTAACTCTCTTCGGCACAGTCAAAGGGAACAACACTGCAACCACAACATTTTCCTTTTACACACCAGTACATTCAAGCCGTTTCTATAACAATAAGTCTAATTTACAAAAACAGAATTGAATTTTCATATCTTTTTTCCCCACACTGCAAACCCAAAGTCAGGAAGCAATTTCGAACTAGAGACAAAATTAAATATAATCTCTTATTTGGATAAAAGATGCCTTTTAACCATCTCAGCTTCCCTTGCTGTGGGGAAGGGAAATTTTCAGGGGCAGCTACCAGATTCTGCTGTTCCTCTTCTCTGATTCTCCAGATAAAATAGCATTTGAGCTGTATTTGGTATTTTGGGTCAAAATCCAGCAGCTTGGCAATTAATTGCCTTCATATTTATGATAGTTGAAGTGATTCCCTTTGGGGACCTTCCGACAAGCCAGATTCACTTAACAACCGTGCCACTGCAGTGATTCACTTAACAACTGTAACAGTGCAACTATCATAAATAGGATTCCATTGCCAAACATCTCAATTCTGATCCTGAATCTGAATTTTGATCCTGTGACCTGCAACCTAAGTGTGAAAAAAAGTCGTCAATATGAATTGTTTGAGGTGTCATCGTAACTTTGAACAGTCACTAGATAAATGGTTGTAAGCTGAAGACTGCCTGCATTGAGTCTTTCAAATTTTGGAGACCGCTATGTCCGTGGTGGCTTATAAATAAAAAATAAAAAACAAAATATACCAAAGGAAAAAAAGACAATCGATCAGAAGGCACAACCAAATAAATTCCCACCTCCCAAACCACCAAGAGTGGCTCAGGCATCAACCCTGACAGCAATGCCTATATAAATTGTGGAAGATGGGTAGTGTGTCCCTTGAAAAAAAAAATCGAGGACCAGGTTGGGACAACTTCTAAGCTGTTGGGATCTTTTAGTTTTGGGACCTATAACCTGTAAGAGTTATAGGTTATATATAACCTATATAACTTGGGACAACCTATAAGCTGTTGGGACCTATAAACTGTGGCGGATGGGCCTTTTAGTCTTATGCTTTTGGAGTGCTTGAAGAGGGAATCATGGATGATGGGAGTTGTAATTCACACACTGTGGAGGGTATACTAGGGAAGCCAACACCTCAGGATGCAAAAAGATCTTAGCATGCCTGAACAAAAGGGCCCTATCTAACAAAATATGGAGAAAAGCAAGATTTTACAGTTAGGAAGGGGGGGGAAATCAAAGATGTATGTATAGATTTCGCAAAACCTGGTTCAAAAACAGTCACTGTGAGAGGGACCTTGGAGTCTTAGTGGACTATCATTTAGACATGAACCAGCTGTGTGCAGTAACAGCCAAGAAAAGCTAATACACTCTGGGGGTTGTATAAACAGAGGCATAGAATCAAAACCGTGTGAAGTATTAGTACTGCTTTATACAACCTTAGTAAGGCCGCACCTGGAATACTGCACCCAGTTTTGCCCCCATTACAAAAAAAAGATGTTGAGACTTTGGAAAAAGTGCGGAGAAGAGCAACCAGGATGTTTAAAGGCCTGGAGACTAAAACATACGAAGAACCGGTTGCAAGATTTGGGTTTGACTAGTCCAGAGAAAAGGACTTTTAGGGGAGGGGACATGATAGCAGCCTTCCAGTATTTTGAGGGGCTGCCCCAAAGAAGAGGAGGGTCGATTTATTTTCTAAAGCACCAGAAGTCAAGATAGGAAACAATGATTGGAAACTAATCCAGGGGAGAAGCAACCTGGAATTAACAGGGAGGACAATTCACCAGTGGAACTACTGGCCACCAGAAGTTGTGGGTGCTTCATGGCTGGAGGTTTTTAAAGAAGAGATTGGTTTTTATCTTACCACCCAATAAAAATGTTAAACTGGTTAAGAAGAGACTGGACTGAAATGCTACAGGGTCTCCTGCTTGTGGGTTGGACTAGATGACCTCCCAAGGTCCCTTCCAGCTCTATTCTGATTAAGCTGAACTATGTAGTAGGCTAACCGCGGAAGAGAAATCACGGCAGTTCTGTGCATCTGGTGGCCCCAGGCTAGAGAAAACCGGAGTCTCTGCGGTAGCCGCGGACGATGGGTGTTGTAGTCCTCCCCCCCCCACACACACAATGGAGGGCAAGCTACCCCGTTGGGCGCCGCACGGACGCGAGAGTCCCTGGGGGCCGTCCCGCTCTCGCTGCCCGGATAAGGAAGCCTTCGTCAGCCTGCTGCCCCTGGGAGGCCGAAGTACCTGCGGGCCAACGCCGCCTTCGCCTTCTACGACACCGCCGCCCTCAGCAGCAACGCCGCGGCCTCGCACTGGCCGCATCAAACGTCGTCATTTCCGGATGGCGAGCGCGCTTCCGGCTCTTCCCCGAGAAGTCGGAGAGAGACCGTCCCACCTCTATGGTAAGAATCGGCAGCCCGGAGGATTCATTCTTTGGACCTGGGGGGGGAAAGGGGCGTGGTCAGCCAGGCTTGCACGTGCGGCCGCCGGCGCGCATGCGCGCCCTTCCGCGGACGGGATGGGAGGTGGAGGAAAGGTCCCCAAGGCTCCAAGGGGGCCTCGGAAGCTCCTCCCAAGTGGCCTCGGCCGCGCAGGCGCAGATCTCGCCGTTTGCACCTGGCGGCCGTGTGCAGGCGTCGGGACTATGCTTCCCAGGATTCATTGGGAGGGAAACAGCCGTCACGTGGTGGTTTAGCTCAGGTAGGACCGCAGTCGAGGCCAACATTTATGTTGCTAGGTGACATATTTGTTAAGTGAGTTTTTCCCCATCTTCTTTCTGTTTGTCTGCCTCTAATATATATCCATCCCATCTATCATCTGTTTCTATGTGTGTGTGTGTCTCATCTCTCTCTCTAATCTCTCCCTCTCATCTACTTACCTACCTACCATCTATCAATCTATCATCTATTAAATATCTATCATATTATCTATCTATTATATCTATTATCTACCTATGTATCTATCATCTAAATTATCTATCAATCATCTATCATATCATCTATGTATGTATCATCTATATTATCTATCATCTATATCATATCTATTATATCTATGTATCTATCATCTATATTATCTATCAATCATCTATCATATCTATTATTATCTATCATCTATATCATATCTATTATATCTATGTATCTATCATCTATATTATCTATCAATCATCTATCATATCTATTATCTATGTATCTATATTACCTATCATCTATATCCTATCTATTATATCTATGTATCATCTATATTATCTATCAATCATCTATTATATCTATTATCTATCTATGTATCTATCATCTATATTATCATCTAACTATCAGATCTATTATATCTATTATCTATCATCTATTATATCTATTATCTATCTATGTACCTATCTGTTATCTACCTACCTTCTTACCTACCTACCTATCATCTGTCCACTGTATTTATCTCCATTCTGTCTGTCTGTCTTTCTATCCATCAATCATCCATCAATCATTCATCTATCTTATCTATCTAGCTTATGTATTGTTGGAAGAAACATCCAGGTCCAGTTCCAATCCAGGAGGTTCTGGTGCAACTGACCACATGGAGTTGAGAGTGAGCGGTTTTCATACCTTCTCTTAGGCTTTGCACTTGAACCTCCTGTTCCTGTGCAAGAACGTGTATTCTATTGGCTGTTGTCAGGTTCCCATGGGGCCATGTAGGGGTCAAGTTTGTCTGAGCTAAGTTTGGTTGAAGTTTGGAGGGTGACGCAATGTAGTGAAGCTCTGCTGCTAGATGGTAGAGGGTTAATCCTGTTATGTCCCGAGAGATCATGTCTTAATCCCATCATCCTGGAGCTGGAGGTCTTTTGTTTTGTAGATAGACTGGCCCAACCTTTCTCAATGGGCACAAAATATCTGCTGGGGGGAGGGAACTGGGCCCCTGAGTTTCTGTCTCCCTTAAGATTTTTATTTCTCTTTTAAGAGAAAATATTTCATCCTGCCTTTTAATAATATTCCTCAAAATATTTCATTCTTCTAGGAAAGGGTGTGAGTGCTAACTTACACTCTCTTTCTCTCTCTCTGTCTCTCTCTCTCTCTCCTCTCTCCTTCCCTCTCTCATCTACTACCTACCTACCTATCTCCACTGTACCTATCTATCTCCATTCTCTTTGCGTCTCCCTCTAATCCAGAGGTCTCCAAACTTGGCAACTTTAAGACTTGTGGACTTCAACTCCCAGAAGACCACAAGTCTTAAAGTTGCCAAATTTGAGGACCTCTGGGCTAATCTGTCTCTGTCTCTCTCATATTGTATAGCTGCACATGTCTCACAAAAGTGCCCCTTGTTGAGACCATCCTAGAAACCCCTTTCTGTCATTCTGGGCATCGTATGCTGGCTGGGAGTTGAAGTCCACACGTGTCTTAAAGTGACCAAGGTTAAGAAATGCTACCCTAAACCATCCCCTTCCGACTTCACAAACGTAAGCCCGTTTCATTTTTCCGCTCTTCCGTTGGGCTGACAAAACTCACTGTTAGGAATAACAAGGTTACCTAACGTAGTTTGGGTAAAATAATATATATAAACTATGATAGTAAGTTTAAGTGTGTGTCACTTTAAACTGCAAAGCATGTAATTCTGGGTGCGGTGTGAAACCGCCATAAGAGGGAGCAAGAGAACCTGCTGAATTGCTGACGATCGCTGGTTTGCCTGGACTGATGTTTTGCTAACTGTGTGTTCCCTACTGCTGAGTTTTTGCTGTCGAAGGAAGAAAGGAGGTTTGACTTCTTCATATCTCTACTGCGAGGAGATATATTACTGGACTGATATTTGTAAGTTTACTGACCTCTCTTTTTCGACACTGGACTTTGCAACTGAATAATCCCCGGACGGACTGAACTAGTGAATGATATATGGACTGTTTTGACTATGCTAAAACTCTTACTGGAATAAACTATTTAAGTAACACAGTGTATCTGTTTTACTGAGTGTAAGCTACAAAAACGTTTATCTCACATATTTTGCCTGCCTGCCTGACTGCCCTGCAGATCCTGCTAGGGTGTATCCCTAACAATCACCCCTTCTAATAATTGTTCAGGTAGATCTTCCCAGCAAGGCCTTAACCAGCATGGAGGTGTGACTACACTACTTGGCAATTTGGCGTGTTGCAGAGGTGGTGTATTCAGCAGGTTTTGACCAGTTCTGGGGAACCACTAGCGGAAATTTTGAGTAGTTGGGAGAACCGGTCAATCCCACCTCTTTTGACTGACCCCGCCAACCCCATCTCTTTTCTGCCTCTGATTGAGTCCCAGATGAATGGCTGGGTCTTCATTGGTTGCCCTGCACAGGAGAACAGAGCTGGAAAGCAGGTTAGTATTGTGATTAGCCAGCAGCAGTGAGGAGGAGGCTCCCGAGAAGCCTGTGCTAAGTGTGAGTGAGCGCAGGATGATTTGTCGAAGAGAACAGCTGGAGCAGCACAAGCGACTCGGGAGTAAGAATGCAACGTAATGGCCCCTCCCTTCAGGGAATATAAGCCCGATTTCAAAGGGTTTTTACTTTTGCAGAAAGCAGATTTTTTTTTGAAGAACTCAGCATTGTGTGTAGAGACTCCGGCTTATCTGAAGAACTCCGTCAAGGTTTTTTTTGGTTGGACTAATAGGCCGCAAGCCACCTTTTTATCTACGAAGAAGTTGATTTGTAGATTAAAGCTGTGAAGGTTTGAGTGACAGAGTTTGAGATTTTCCTTCTGGTAACCGGGTTGGGTCAAAGAACAGGTAGTGGGGTGAGGAGGGAAGGGGGATTTTACAGCATTCTTCCCCTGCCACGCCCACCAACCCACGCCCACAGAACCAGTCGTAAAAAAAAATTTGAATCCCGCCACTGGGGTGTGGCTTTTGTCTTCTGCAGAAGGCGAGAAAAGGAGAAGCACAGAACCTGGGAAAGATTAAATATCCAAAGGATTTATTTGGTAAAAACTCTTTGAATGCCCCTTGACTCGCAAGGAAGCGGCAATTTTCATGGAAGCCATTCTCATCATACGCCAGGATTCTCCTTCCCCGACCCAAATGTTTCTTGGCAAACACCCCCGTGACTTCCGGATCCGGAGAAACAGGCAGCCGGTCCCGCCAGGACCAGCCTGGCGGATGCAAAGCTGTGACCTATTTTGGGGTCATTCCCATTCGCGGGGCTTAAGAAAACGGTGTAGAATGCAGAGTTGTGGGGGGTGAAGTGGGGTAGGGGACTAAGTTGTAGAAGGTGTACAGGTAGTCCTGAACTTACAACCGTTTGTTTAGTGACCAAAATGGCCCTGGAAAAAAATGGGACCAAGGACCGTTTTTCACACTTACGACCGTTGCGGTGTCCCCATGGCCACGTGATCAAAATTCGGAGGCTTGGCAACTCATAGTTACGACGGCTGCGGTGTCCTGGGTGTGTGTGTGTGTCATGTGATCCCCTTTTGCGACCTTCGGACAAGCAAAGTCAGCGGGGAAGCCAGATTCACTTAATGACCATGTTGCTAACTTAAGAACTGCAGCGATGTGTTTAACCACTGCAGCAAGAAAGGCCACAAAACTCACTTAATAAACGTCTCGCTTAACAGCAGAAATTTTGGGGCTCAGTTGTGGTCGTAAGCCAAGGACTGCCTGTACTCTTTTAGCTGTGATATTCCTGCATCTTCAGTTTTTTGTGTCTGGAATTCAACTGTGGGAGAGATGAAGTAATAAGAGAAGAAAGCTTGTCGGAATGGCAAGGAAGGAAGGAAGGAAAGAGAAAAAGAAACAGAGGAAGGAAAGGTAGAGGAAAATGATAAAGGAAGGAATGGCAGAGGAGAGAAGAAGAAAGAGATGAAGGAAAGATGGAAAGGAAGGAAAAATGGAATGAAGGAAGGAGGAAAAAAAGAATGAAGGAAGGAAGTGGAAAAGGAAAAGGAAGGAAATGGAGGAATTAAGAAATGTAAACGAAAGAGGGGAAAAGGAGAGGAAGGAAGGAAGGAGATCGGGGTGAGAGAAGGAAGGGAGGAGGAAGGAAAATTAGAGGAAAGAAGGGGTAAAAGAAAAGGAAACAGAGGGAAAGAAAATGATAAGGAAGGAAAGGCTAAGAGAAGGAGAAAGTGAAAGGAAAGATAGAAAGGAAGGAAAAAATGGAATGAAAGAGAAGTAAAAAAGAAAATGGAGGAATTAAGAAACGTAAACGGAAAAAGGAGAGGAAGGAAGAAAGGAGATGGGGATGCGATGAAGCAAGGAAGGGAGGAGGAAGGAAGGAAGGAAGGAAAGGTAGAGGGAGGAGGAAGGGGTTAAAGAGAAAAGGAAACGGAGAGAGAGGAAGGAAAATGACAAGGAAAGGCTAAGAAAAGGAGAAAGTGAAAGGAAAGATGGAAAGGAAGGGTAAAAATGGAAGGAAGGAAGGAGAAAAAAAGGAAGGAAGGAAATGGAGAAATTAAACGGAAACAAAAGAGGGGAAAAGGAGAGGAAAGAAGGAGGGAGGGAGATGGGGATGAGAGAAGGAAAGGAAGGATGGAGGAGGAGGAGGGAGGGAGGGTAGAGGAAGGAAGGAAGGGGTAAAAGAGAAAAGGAAACAAAGAAGAGAGGAAAGAAACTGATAAGAAAAGAGTAAGAGAAGGAGAAAGTGAAAGATGGAAAGGAAGGATAAAATGGAATGCAGGAAGGAGAAAAAGAAAAGGAAGGAAGGAAATGGAGGAATTAAGAAATGGAAACAAATGGAAATGGAGAGA
Source organism: Pseudonaja textilis (assembly GCF_049901715.1). Classification (NCBI taxonomy): domain Eukaryota; kingdom Metazoa; phylum Chordata; class Lepidosauria; order Squamata; family Elapidae; genus Pseudonaja; species Pseudonaja textilis. Next base: position 4,040,878 of record NC_141995.1, read on the forward strand.
AGGAAGGAAGGAAGGAAGGAAGGAAGGAAGGAAGGAAGGAAGGAAGGAAGGAAGGAAGGAAGGAGAGAAATGGGGATGAGAGAATGAAAGGAAGAAAGGAAGGGAGGGAGGGTAGAGGAAGGAAGGAAGGGGTAAAAGAAAAGGAAACAAAGAAGAGAGGAAAGAAAATGATAAGAAAAGAGTAAGAGAAGGAGAAAGTGAAAGGAAAGATGAAAAGGAAGGATAAAAATGGAATGAAGGAAGAAGAAGAAAAGGAAGGAAGGAAATGGAGGAATTAAACAGAAACGAAAGACGGGAAAAGGAGCGGACGGAAGGAAGGAAAGAGAAACGTTCAGGTATTTGCAAAGCTATCACCATATTTCTCCATAAAATGCCAGGCTAGAATATCTCGGTTCTTTTGAAAGTCCAGGAGGCACATTCACCGTTTGGGGGGCCGAGGGCCGGCATTCTCGCAAGCCTCCCCAAACCGAAAGGACCCGGGTGGAAGAAGGGCCCGAGAGCCGCATCCTCCTCGGGGCGCTGCCTTGTGGCCTTTCCTTGCCCTCACTGGGCCTGTCGCTGGGCCTGCAGTTGGCGCAGACGCAGCTGGCGGAGACGCAGCGCCAGGTCCTTGGGCACCTTCCCGCCTTTGGCCAGGATCTCTCGCAGACGCTGCTTGGGGGTCTTGGTCAGGCGGAAGTCGCAGAGGGTGGGGTTGTTCTCGTAAGAGACGTGGCAGGTCCGGGTGACGGGGTGGTAGCCCTCGGCCTTGGCGGTCACTTCGTACTCGCCGGGGTTGAGCAGGCGCCAGTAGTCTCCATCGAAAGCTGCCGGGGGGGGGGAATGGAAGAAGGGTGCTTAGTGGTGTCTGAGCTTGGCTGCTTTCTGGCAGACGTTTCATTACCCAGCTAGGGAACAGTATCAGTGCTTGAAGGGTTGGGGGGTTTGTGGAGAGGAGCAGGAGGAGGAGGAACAAAGGAGGATGGGGAAAACAGTAACAGGAGGAGGACGACTGAGGTCCTTGGTGCTCTCTGAGCTTGGTTGTTTTCTTGCAGACATTTAGTGGCCCAACTAGGTAACATCATCAGTGCTAGAAGGTAGTGGGGTTTGCAGAGAGGAGGAGGAGGAGGAAGAGGAGGAGGAGGAGGAGGAGAAGGAGGACGACGACTGTGGGGTCCTTGGTGCTCTCTGAGCTTGGTTGCTTTCTTGCTGGGATTTCATTACCGAACTAAGGAATATTATCAGTGCTAGAAGGCAGTGGGGTTTTCAAAGAGGAGGAGGAGGAGGAGGAGGAGGAGGAGGAGGAGGAGGAGGAGGAGGAGGAGGAGGAGGAGGACTGTGTGGTCCCTGGTGCAGTTTTCTTCCAAAAGTTTCATTACCCAACGAGGTAACATCATCAGTAATGTTGAACAGCATTGCTGACATTACCTAGATAGGTCATGAAATGTCTGCAAGGAAGCCACCCAGCTCAGAGACCACCATGGACACCACAGTCATCCTTCCTCCTCGTCCTCCTCCTTCTCCTCCTCCTCCTCCTCCTCTTCCTCCTCCTCCTCCTCTCTGCAAACGCCCCCTCCCTTCTAACCCTAATGCTGTTACCTAGTTGGGTCATGGAACATCTGCAAGGAAACCACCCTCCGTTTAACCCGGAGCTACCAATATTCTCCCTTATTGGTAAACGGAAGAGGAGTTTTAACGGGGAGACCCATTGCACCGGCTGCCCACATGGGCCAGGCCCAGACTTTTTGGTACCTGTCCTGATGTCGTGGTTGATGCCGTCAACAGAAATGATGGCATCAGCGATGCCTTGCTCCGTGTCTTTGTCCCGGACGATCCCCTTAATCCCTCGGTGGATCTGAAAGGAGGCAGACGATTAGCTGGCACTTTGGGGTTAAGGCCCCAGACTGGAAGAGCACACAGCAGTGAGTTCTAGTCCTGTCTTAGGGCCCAAAAGCAACCCCCCCCCCAAAAAAAATCCTCACTGTGGACAATGGGCTGGTTTAACGACTGTGGTGTTCCCTTAACCACCTTGGTGATTCACTTAACGACTGTCGGACAAAAGAAAGGTTGTAAAATTGGCACAGTCACGTGATGACCTGCCTAACGATGGAAAACGACTTAGGACCGCCATGGCTTATGGCTCAATTACGATCGTAACTTGAGGACTTCCTCTATGCCAAATCCCATCTTGCTGTTCTCGAGTTTTCTACCCTGTGTGTGAAATACAGGGAGTCCTCGACTTACAGAGGTTCATTCAGTGACCGAAGGGACAACTGAAAAAACGAGGACTGTTTTTCACAGTTAATGACCATTGCAGCATCCCTCGTGGTCACGTGATCAAAATTCAGATGCTTAGTGACTCATATTTACGATGGTTGCTGTGTCCCGGGATTCCTTTTGGCGACCTTTTAACAAGCAAAATGTCAACTCATAAAATACACTGCTCAAAAAAATAAAGGAAACGCTTAAACAACGCAATGTAACTCCAAGTCAATCACACTTCTGTGAAATCAAACTGTCCACTTAGGTCGCAACACTGATTGACAATCCCTGTCACATGCTGTTGTGCAAATGGAATAGACAACAGGTGGAAAGCAGAGGCAGGTAGCAAGACATATGCCCAATAAAGGAGTGGTTCTGCTGGTGGTGACCACAGACCACTTCTCAGTTCCTATGCTTTCTGGCTGATGGTTTGGTCACTTTTGAATGCTGGCGGTGCTTTCACTCTAGTGGTAGCATGAGATGGAGTCTATAACCCTCACAAGTGGCTCAGGTAATGCAGCTCATCCAGGACGGCACATCAATGCAAGCTGTGGCAAGAAGGTTTGCTGTGTCTGTCAGCGTAGTGTCCAGAGCATGGAGGCGCTACCAGGAGACAGGCCAGTACATCAGGAGACATGGAGGAGGCCATAGGAGGGCAACAACCCAGCATCAGGACCGCTACCTCCACCTTTGTGCAAGGAGGGACAGGAGGAGCACTGCCAGAGCCCTGCAAAATGACCTCCAGTGGGCCACAAATGTGCATGTGGCTGCTCAAACGGTCAGAAACACACTCCATGAGGGCGGTATGAGGGCCCGACATCCACAGGTCGGGGTTGTGCTTATAGCCCAACACCGTGCAGGACGTTTGGCATTTGCCAGAGAACACCAAGATTGGCAAATTCGCCATAGGTGCCCTATGTTCTTCACAGATGAAAGCAGGTTCACACTGAGCACGTGTGAAAGACGTGACAGGGTCTGGAGACGCCGTGGAGAATGTTCTGCTGCCTGCAACATCCTCCAGCATGACCGGTTTGGCAGTGGGTCAGTAATGGTATGGGGTGGCATTTCTTTAGGGGGCCGCACAGCCCTCCAAGTGCTCGCCAGAGGTAGCCTGACTGCGATTAGGTACCGAGATCCTCAGACCCCTTGTGAGACCATATGCTGGTGCAGTCGGCCCTGGGTTCCTCCTAATGCACGACAATGCTAGACCTCATGTGGCTGGAGTGTGTCAACAGTTCCTGCAAGATGAAGGCATTGATGCTATGGACTGGCCCACCCGTTCCCCAGACCTGAATCCAATTGAGCACATCTGGGACATCATGTCTCGCTCCATCCACCAACGCCACATTGCACCACAGACTGTCCAGGAGTTGGGGGATGCTTTAGTCCAGGTGTGGGAGGAGATCCCTCAGGAGACCATCTGCCACCTCATCAGGAGCATGCCCAGGCATTGTAGGGAGGTCATACAGGCACGTGGAGGCCACACACGCTACTGAGCCTCATTTTGACTTGTTTTAAGGACATCAAAGTTGGATCAGCCTATAGTCTTTTTTTCCACTTTAATTTTGAGTGTAACTCCAAATCCAGACCTCCGTGGGTTGCTAAATTTGATTTCCACTGATAATTTTTGTGTGATTTTTGTTGCCAGCACATTCAACTTTGTAATGAACAAAGTATTTTATAAGAATATTTCATTCATTCAGATCCAGGATGTCTTATTTTTGTGTTCCCTTTATTTTTTTGAGCAGTGTATTTCTCTGGTCTTTTTAGAGTTGCCAACAGAGGGGGGAGCAGTGCGGCAGCTTGCAAACCGAAACTGCATTCCATAAATGTTTTCAAAGATAGCAACTAGGTGACTGAAGTTTGTCGTGCCAATATCCAACTGGAGAGCCTGATTGATGATTCTTGGCTATGGATGTGTCCCATTGGAGAATATGAATTACGATACACCCAGGGGGTGGAGGAAAACCAGGGTCAAGGGTGACAATGAATTATGGATTAGGACCCCGGGTTGAAACGCAAGGGAGAGGGAGGGCGAGCAGTACAGGTGACCCCTCCCTACCTGTTCCATGTACAGCAACAGGGATTCCTTATTGTTCTCCCACTCCTGGGGAAGCTCCGACGCGTGCGGGAATTTGTCGCAGGAGAGCTCGATGGTCACCTCAAAGCAGTTGGTATGCAGGTAGCTGAAGTCATTCATACCTGCAAGAGAAGAAGACCTGAGCAGGCATCTCTTTGACCCCAGGGGCTGTTGTGATTAGCCAGCAGCAGGTGCAAACGGCTGAGGAGAGCGAGGACTCAGATGAGGGGCCAGGACCATTAGGGGGTGGACTGCTGCCTTCGGAGATTGTGGGGGCTGGCAGCAGCAATGAGGAGGTTCCCGAGGAGCCTGTGCCAAGTGCACATGCGCGCAGGAAAGAGCAGCTGCAGCAGCACGGGCAACTCGGGAGTAAGGCTACAAGGTGATGGCCCCTCCTTCAAGAAGATAAAAGCCAGCTGTGAATCGGACATTCTTTGCAGGAAGCAAAGACGTTTTTGAAACTCAGCCTCGTGGACATTACAGTATCTTCAGTTGGTATCTGAAGACTCTGGTGTTGTGAAATATTTTTCATCTGTTATTCTTGGTAGCCTCGCACAGTTTTGGCAAGGTTTGTGTTTATCAAAGTTAATTAGTTTGCGGCAGCCTTTTAACCGGGGATTCGTAAGAATCATTAAAAAGGTTTCTGTTCCCTTTGGTTCGGGTTTGTTTTATTGGAAAAGGGTTTGGGTCAGAACAGGTGTAGAGTTCCCCAACCTTTCTGGGTGGGTGGGTGGGTGGGTGGGTGAAGCAGAGGTCGGCTTCAAAAAATTTAGCAATGGGTTCTCTACCTGGTTGCTGGATGGGCGTGGCCTAGTCAGCCTCCTGCACCATGGCAGTGTGTGTGTGTCTGTGTGTTTGCCCTCCTGGGCTCCGGAGGCTTTCCTCGAGCCTCCAAGAGGGCGAAAACGGCCTCTGGAGCCCGGGGAGAAATGGGCCCATTTCCAGCCTTCCGGAACTTTCCAGGAGACCCAATTTTCATCTTCCCCGAGCCTCCGTGCGCAATGCCTCTTGAAAAACCCAAGGGACAACCCTCTGTTTAGTGCTAGTCTGTTTAGTGTACTGCTAGTCCTCATGGAGGACGTCCCGTTCACCTACTTCCCGGCACGGTGTGCCAGTTGGCTCCGTTGATGATGTTTCCTTCCTGCATGAAGTCGTCGTAGTGGCACCGCCGCCGTTCGCTATCTACCATCACCAGGTTGGAGGTGGCGTAGACGGTGGCCAGCCATCGGAAGACGGCGTCATCCGCGGTGGGGGTCAGCTCCTGGGCTTTCCAGTAGGTGCGGGTCATGTCGAAGGGGTAGGACACCACCAACTCCCCTCCGTGAAGGTTGGCGCTCAGCACGAAGGGGTAGCGCTGCATCCAGCTGATAACCGCCCGGGTTTCTGGGGCAACCTTGGCAGAAAAAAAATAACAGTCCAGGATAAGCCAGAGCAGAGATGACCTCCCTTTAGGCCAGGGGACCTGGGGCAACTTTACAGACTTGTGGACTTCAACTCCCAGAATGCCTCAGCCTGCGTTGAAGGCCACAAGGCTGGCTGGCCGGCTGAGGAATTCTGGGAGTTGAAGGCCACAAGGCTGACTGGCTCAATGGCCGGCTGAGGAATTCTGGGAGTTGAAGGCCAAAGGCTGACTGGCTCAATGGCCGGCTGAGGAATTCTGGGAGTTGAAGGCTACAAGGCTGACTGGCTCAATGGCCGGCTGAGGAATTCTGGGAATTGAAGGCCGCAAGGCTAATTGGCTCAATGGCCGGCTGAGGAATTCTGGGAGTTGAAGGCCGCAAGGCTGACTGGCTCAATGGCTGGCTGAGGAATTCTGGGAGTTGAAGGCCAAAGGTTGACTGGCTCAATGGCTGGCTGAGGAATTCTGGGAATTGAAGGCCAAAGGCTGACTGGCTCAATGAGGAATTCTGGGAATTGAAGGCCAAAGGCTGACTGGCTCAATGAGGAATTCTGGGAGTTGAAGGCCAAAGGTTGACTGGCTCAATGGCTGGCTGAGGAATTCTGGGAGTTGAAGGCCACAAGGCTGACTGGCTCAATGGCCGGCTGAGGAATTCTGGGAGTTGAAGGCCGCAAGGCTGACTGGCTCAATGGCTGGCTGAGGAATTCTGGGAGTTGAAGGCCAAAGGTTGACTGGCTGAGGAATGCTGGACTCACCGTGGCGTTCGGGAAGGTGTATGCCTCCGGGATGGGGATGTAGTGGTTGGGGAACTTGTGGGGCACCAGCTCGGCGTCCTCAGCGTCCCAAAGCTCCGTGTTGAGGTCGGCAAAGTTGTGGTTGAGATCAAAGCCTTCGTACGTCCATCGGCCCATCGCCCAGCCAGCCAGCTCTGAGCCCTGCAGAGTCACCAAAGAAAGGAAGGGTTGGAGACTACACCCGGTGCCCTCCGGGTGGACCGGCCTGGGGGAGATCGGTAATCCACTCCCCAGTTATATCTCCACAGCCCTCAGAGCAGGAAGGCAGGACATGCGGTGGGTCTCAGCAACGAAGGAAGTCCATTTGGAGGGACCTGGGAAACAGGGCCTTCTCAGTGGTGGCTCCCTCCCTATGGAATTTCCTTCCCTGGATTGGCTCCCCCTTTGCTGCTTTTCCCCAAAAGCTTTTAAATACTGACTGATTCAGTGGGTTTGGGGACCCCCATTGGGATCAAGGAAGGAAGGAAGGAAGAAAAGAAGGAAGGAAGGTGGAGGGAAGGAAGGAAAGAGAGAGAGAAGAAAGAGAAAAGGAAAGAGAAAAAGGAAGGAGGCAGGAAGGAAGGAGAGAGAAAGACAGAGAAGAAGAAAGAAATGGAAGGAAGGGGGAAGGAAGGGAAGAAAGAGATGAAAGAAAAAGAAAAGAGAAAAAGGAAGGAAGGAAAGATAGAAAGAGGAAGGGAGGGAGGTGAAAGAAAGAAGGGAGGAAGGAGGGAGGGGAGAGAGGGAGGAAGGAAGGCAAAGAAAAGGGAAGATGAGAAGAAAGGAAGGAACGAAACAGGGAGAGAGGGAGGAAGGAAGGAAGCAAAAGAAAGAGAAAGAAAAAAAAGAAAAGAAAAAGAAAGAAATGGAAGGAAGGTGGAAGGAAGAAAGAGAGAGATGAAGAAAGAAAGAGAAAAGAGAAAAAGGAAGGAAGGAAAGATAGAAAGAGGAAGGGAGGGAGGCGTAAGAAGGGAGGGAGGAAGGAGGTCGGGAGAGAGGGAGGAAGGAAGGCAAAGGAAAGGGAAGATGAGAAGAAAGGAAGGAACGAAACAGGGAGAGAGGGAGGAAGGAAGGAAGCAAATGGGGTGGCTCCCCAAGGACGGACGGACAGACAGACAGACCGGAACGCCCACACCCACACCGTGCCACTGCGCCACGCACCAGCTTGTAGGCCGTCTCATAACCGTCGGGGTTCATGGAGGGCATCAGGTGGATCCGGGTCTCGGTGACCAGCCTCCGGACGCGAGGGTTGCCCTGCTTGTATTCCTGGCAGAGATACTCCATCAGGTTGAGCACCAGCTCCCGGCCCAGCGCCTCGTTGCCGTGCATGCCAGCCACGTAGCGGAACTCTGGTTCTCCTGCAATGGCGCCGGGACGATGACATCTTGGGGGGGTGTTTGTGAGCTGGGCGTTTCTTGAGGGATCTTCTAAGGACCCCCATTTGTGGCTCCCCAGCCCCCTTGGGACATGCAAGGGCCGTGTTTCTCAACCTCGCCAAGTGAGACATGGATGGACTTCGACGCCCAGAATTCTTTGCTGGCTGGGGGATTCTGGGAGTTGAAGCCTACGTGCCCAGATTGAGAAACACTGGAGAAAGCGGCAAGAGAGACTGGAAGGCTGGCTGGGGGATTCTGGGAGTTGAAGTCCACTCAATTGGTCCCAGTCGAGAAACTGGCTAAACTAGATAGACCCTTGGACCCAATTGGCCGAGAGGCTCCTCGACAACGGAAACAAACCACGATCCCCGTCTTCCGCAGCCAAGTTCCAATTAAACTCTCTTCCTGCAAAATGGATAGAGCATCCCGAGATGTCACTCACCTAATTCGTGCTGCCCGGGGTTGTCTGATATCTCCATGACGTACATTTTCAAGCCCAGGTAACTTTTCCCGATGCTGTATATCCTCGTGATATCCGGACAAGACTCGCTGACATTTTTCATCAGCTGCCGGGAGAGAATTCAGTTTCTCTGAATGAAAATCTCTGAAATGGCGACCGGATAGGATTTCCTCCCTCCCTTTCAGGCAGTGGTGGGATTCAATTTTTTTTTTTTACTACCGGTTGTATGGGTGTGACTAGGTGGACGTGGCCAGGTGGTCATGTGACTGGGTGGGCATGGCTCTGTGGGGTTTTTTTCACAGCAACCCCCCTCCCTCCGCACCCCAGTTTTTTGCCTACTGGGCCTCAGGGAAGCCTCCCTGGGTGCTGAAAAAAAGAAGCATTTTGAAGGTAAGTACAACAGCGAGGCAGAAAAATCAGCTGTGCCGCGCGATTTAGATTAGCCAGAAAGCAAGAAATCCCAACGATTTCCTACTTTCTAGCTAATCTAAATCGCGTGGCACAGCTGATCGTGACCGAACCGGCAGTATTTTTTTTTTAATTACCGGTTCGCTTGAACGGGGTGTCAGGATTCCAGCAATCACCTAATGAAATCATGATTCTCGAGCCAAACTTCAAAAAACTTCAAAGGATTTATTAGAGGTTGACATACTGCCCTGTATGTCTCCTCTAATGAATGCTTTGAAGTTTTTTGAAGTTTGGCTCGAGGATCATGATTTAATTAAGGTGATTGCTGGAATCCTAACAGCAAGCCAACTCTGGCATACGTAATTTACAGTCACTTGTGACCCTGTTTCCTCCCTCCCTCCTGGGTGTGTCATAAACCAGATTTTCCAATTGAGCACGTTCACGGCCTGGGTGTCATCAATCACATTCTCCAATTACGGGCTGGGTGTCATCAATCATGTTCTCCAATTAAATATATTCGCGGACAAAAGCTCTGGTAGTTAAGTTACAATCTTTTAAAGATAAGTGTTGGGATGTACTTTCGCTTCCAAACTGCTACACGGATCTTCCAGATTTCCTTCAATTCCACTACTGCTTTCAGGGTAGGAAAGGTGAGTTAAAGGAAGACCCAGTCAAGTTTTATTTTTTCGCTAGGAATCTAAAATCTGGATGTTCAAAAAAAAGTTTTAGGGGCTTAATTCACTTCCCCATCGTATCTTGTGAGATGTTTTACAAATGAATCACCGAAAAATCAAGATATTTTAAAAGGAATTTTTAAGGCAAAACTGCTTAAAAACAAAAAACAAACTACAGGTAGTCCTCGACTTACAACCAGAAGGGAGGCCAACATTTTTGTCACCGAGCGAAACTGTGGTTGAGGGGTTTTTTGTCCCCTTTTATGACCTCTCTTGCCACCGTTGTTAAGTGGATCCCTGCGATTTATTAAGAAAGTCACACGGTTGTGGTGAGACGGTGGTTAGGTGAGTTTCCCGTTTGACGACCTCTCTCGCCACAGTTTGTAAGTGAATCACTGCAAATGTTAAGTGAATCTGGCTGACCCCATTGTCTTAGTGGACAACCAGTTAAACATGAGACAGCGGTGTGCAGCCGCCGCCAAAAAAGCCAGTGCAACCCTGGATGGCGGGTTGGACTAGATGATCTATAAGGTCCCTTCCAACTCTGTTATTCAGAAATTGTGGGAGGTCCATCACTGGAGGCTTTTGAGAAGAGATTGGACTGCCCATCTGTCAGAAATGGTGTAGGGTCTCCTGCTTGGGGAGAGGGTTGGACTAGATGACCTACAAGGTCCCTTCCATTTTTTTATTATTATTATTATTTTATTTTATATTATATTATTATTATTATTATTTTATATTATATTATTATTATTTTATATTATATTATTATTATTATTTTATATTATTATTATTTTATATTATTGTTGTTGTTGTTAAATCATGCT